>NC_137650.1:34853232-34945732 GCF_963422515.1 Blennius ocellaris | reverse complement strand
GATCTGGGAGTTCCTCAAGAGTGCTTGTTTAACGTTTGGCGAAAAACGCCGGTGAGCTCTCCGTCAGTGTTTCATCGGGGGGGCGGAGCCTCAGCTGGAGCTGGAGGCCATCCTGCTCCGCCTTCATTATTATCCCCCGCCGTGGCTGATAGGCCCCGAAGGGGGATCTTGAAACAGTCTCCGTACGTCCGTACGTCCATTCGAACGTTTCTGCCTATATCTCGGCAACCCCTGGGCCCACAGTGACCAAACTTCACATGTGGATACATCTCAGAGGGGGAAGGGATACCAGGGTGACCTTGACCTAATTTGCATATTAAGTAGGTCACAGGGTCACGAAGGGCTTAAAAACACATTTTGGGCTCTGGAGGCCTAGGTTTTTGAGCTAGGGCTCTGAAATTTCATACACACATGATACACACTCCAGGGATAACCTCCAGTACACCAAGTGACCTGACCTTGACCTTGAAGATTGGTAGGGTCTGAAGTTTGCTCGTCATGGTTGCACAATACATGTATTTTCATATAAACATTTCTCCTCACTTCTCAGCAGTTCCTGGGCCCACAGTCACCAAACTTCACACATGGACACTCCACCTGGGGAGAAGGGGCACCATGGTGACCATGACCTCATTTGCATATCAGGTCACAGGGACACTAAGTGCATAAAAAACACCTTTTGGGCTCTGGAGACGTATTTTGACATAGCTTATGAAGAAGACCTTTCAGATTCTACATAATGATCTACTAGGACCCATGGAACACCCTCTAGTGTACCAAGTGTGCTGCCTTAGAGCTGGCTTTGTGAGAAAATATAAAGCCCTCCGGCGGGGGATTAGCCCAGCAACGGCCTTCTTGTTGACCTTGCAGTGGTGACACACTGGTTTTACTCCACTGTGGGACACTGCGGTGAATACCAGCCATGTTTTTACATTTTATTTTGGGAATTCCTGTCACACCGTGGCAGCAGTTTGTGATTTGCACGTCGACGTCCATTTTTAAAACTCGTCTTAAAACCCATTTTTATTCTTTGGCTTTTACCTCAGCGTGAGACTCTGCTCTGGTTTTAGTGCTTTCGTTTTGTTTATTGTTTTACCATCTGATTGTTTTTATTGCTTTAACTTTTTTATTGTTTTTATTTTGCCTCTATATTTTTATTGCAATGTACAGCACTTTGTCAGGGTTAGGGTTAGGGTTTATAAATAAAGTTGAGTTGAGTCGACGTAATCCTGGAGAATCGGTACAGTCGGAGGAACTGGAGAGGAAATCTGGCATGTGGGGTGTCTCCACACCAAATGTACCTTTTATAAAATAAAACACTGAAAGGTGTTCGACATGTGGTCTCCTACGGGAACATATTTCACCCGTACCAGTTTTTTAATTTGTTTACTTACGCACATGAATTTGTTGAAGATCATTTATTAGGGACCTCGCCAACGGCTGGGCCCGAGGCCCGGCCAACGGCTGGGCCCTTTTGTTATACGGTCACTCTCATGGCTACCTACTGGCGAAATTCTAGATTGTATTTGTAATGTTTTTTCTTATTATTATTTTTTGGTACGTTTTTTGCACTTTAAAATTCGTCTATCGGCTCAAATTTCACCCCCACCCCCTACACACTCAAAAACTAACCAAATGTGGCACGATCGTAGAGACTGGCGAAAAATTCATAAAAATGTAAAAACCTACCCCCACGGTGCAAAATTGGCTCTCTAGCGCCCCCTAGAAAAACTAAATCGCCCGCCACGGTCCGTAAGAATATCGTACACATATGCAATGAACACGAAATTTGTTCGTCTCGTCGAGCTCTACAACTCACGCACTCTAACTTTTGACCTAACTCCAACAGGAAGTCCGCTATTTGCCTTTCAAAGTCCGGTTTTCGCCCAAAAAAGGCCCAAACGGCAAATTTGACTTGAAATAGGGCGAAAGTCGTATCGGTTAAATAAACATATACAAAATTAGAGGAGATTGTTTACTACAAAAATTTAGATGGAATTTTTTTTACCTAGTTTTAAATTTCATTTCATTTTTCATAGTTATTTGTATGTTTTTACTGCAATGTTTAATAAGGACGTGTTATTATTTTGGAGTCAACACATGTTGTTGGAACAGTTGGATTTTCCAACTTTTGTGTTTGTTTTTTCCTCACATGGTGTGCATGGGGATGTGACCCTCATGTAACTTCAGTATGCAGTAAAAAAAAACAACCAAAAACTGCGTGTGAAACGCTGCAGCAATGTGTGAGTGTGCTATCACGCAAAGTGTTTAAATTAGTTAAAAATCATTGGATCAATTCATTCCTCAGTCGTTTCTGTGACGTACACCGATCACATACCGCCAGAGTAAAGTTCCCCCGGTGGGTCAGATGTGTCTAGTTGTTCATTTTTAATTGGCTCGCGGTGAATTCCATGAGAATATAAAGAAATAATGCAGCAGTGGGTTGAGATTGAACAAGTTCGTTTCTCGACAAAGTGTTGCTCGTCACAGGAAAAAACTTTTCTCCAGGAGGGTGAAAATGGCAGAAATAAAGAAAAAACCGAAACGAGAGTGGAATTTATGTGAAATCCTTCATTCCAGTCTGTGGCGCTGCCTTCTGTACACGATTGTGTGTGTGTGTGTGTGTGTGTGTGTGTGTGCGTGCGTGTGCGCCTCTGTGAGAAAAAGTTTTCTGCTCCAGGCGTCTTCAACTAATCATGTTTTGTTTTTTTTTTAACATTTCCTTTGTGAAAGGAATTATTTTCATTTAGTAAACGTTACAAACATGCATTAATAGAACAAAGCGTGCAGCGTGTAATCCTTCCTGACGCTGTGAGTAAGACCGCAGACATCAGCGACAAGTGTGGCCGCGATTACATCTCCCCCCCTGGTTTTCATTTTGAATCTAGCGGGCGGCTAAGAAGGAGCCGGCGGCGTCGCCTGATCGATGTTTTCTGCTCTCGGAGTCGCAGGAGAACGTCACGTTTCACCGGGTTGGGAAGCCGATAAGAGTTTTTATGGAAAGTCGGAGCCTCGCACCTCCCCTGCGTTTCTCAGGGGCTATAAAAACACTGACGTATCAATTTGTGGTGATTTCATTTGATATTATTATTGTTTTCGTTCCTGAAAATGAGAAAAAAAAAGTGTGATTATTTTCTTAACAGAAACTGTTGGAGGTGTAATGCGTTATCATCTGCTGATTGAGTGAATCTGCCGTCAAATAAGCTTAAATTGAAGCTCTAAAGGGTTAGAAATATATGATTACTCAATTGCATTGGATGTTGTTCTTGATTTCCAGAAGTGACATATTTGTTTGTGTCTATTTTCACTTTAAACACTGCGTGGGAAGTAAAATACTGAAGCTTTCATTAACATTAAGAGCTGCAGCAGGTTTTTTTTTTTTTTTTTTTTACTGAAATGTCATATTCTGATATATAATGTGGGAATAATAAATTGCTCTGCATGTTGGTAATGACGCATGTTGGTAATGACTACTTTACAAAGTGTCATGAGGTTGAGTGGGAAATGTGAAGCTGTTTGAGTAATGTTTGCGTTGTGTAAACACACGCACAGCTTTCAGACGTCACTGCAGGACATCGGGAAGTTCTTGGTGTGTGGAACTCTCTGCGTGCGGAGGTTTTCTCAGATTAGTCTTGTTTCCTTCCAACCGTCCAAAAACATGTGCTTGAGGACGAATAGTGACTCTTAACGACAACGTCTCAAGTGAAAACGCATTGCGTTTGGCGTTTTCATTTGAGAAAACTTTTGAAAATAACAGCCAACTCCACAGACACTTTTCCTGTTGCCATGGAGACGGCGCGAGAGCATTTTCAAAAAGCTGCGAGTGAGTGCGTGTGACAGTTGACTGATCCGTCCTGTCTCGTTGATTTGACACCACGATGGAGTTTAATTCTGTGGGTTGTGAGGCCGGACGAGACGGAGTCAACATTTCGTCTCTGCTTTTCACCGCCGCCCTTTAGAGGATGCAACGCCTGCGTGCAGAGCCAGACTTTGCTGCATTTATCTCCAAGTGGGAGTCTGCAGAAACCAAGGGCTGAGCAATTATGAGCTGAACACAACAAAACAAAAAAAACAAAAAAAGGCGTTTAATTACCTGTGTGAGTGCCGTGCATAGAGCAAAGATCCAGAGAGCGACCAGGTTCTCGTTGAGCCAGTCCTTTACCCGCTCGTAGCACGGCTGAGGAGACAAACAGGCAGAAGGCATGAGCTCACGATGTCCCGCGGCGCTCGCTTCAGTATCCAGCTGTGCATTCGTCGGGAGGGAAACTTGCATTATTTTCTCCACATTTCCAGAGAGCTCATTTCAGACCAGCATGTCTGCCTGAAGCATTATGGATACTAATATAACGAAAACAACTATATTTAGGTCTTTATTGAATTAAAGAGCTTGCGGGTATTTGGAGTTTGGATGTTTTCTCCGAGCCTGCGGATCGAACGCGTCCCAAAACATTTGTTAGCTCTATTGATGGCGACCTTTCACATTCGGACTGATACGGTACTGATATCAATACTTGCACTCAACGCTAACAATTTCCGGTACCACACGGCAGCTCACAACACTTAAAGGCCGAGTGAAATGTAAAACACTACTTTGCAAAAAACAGTAGTTGGGGTACTACTTGTCAGGTTCCTCCGACAAAGTTATTTGAATTTTGAGTCTCCAGTATCCTTCTTCGTAACGTCAAGAGTTGTGCAGATCTCCATCTGTTGTGTTTACATTGGCTTGTTTCCTCTTAAATATCCAAGTTTTAACTGTGTTTTGAAGTTATAGTCGGCGTTTTATGAGCCTTGATGAAAGATTGAGCCTGGAAGAGACCCGAGAGGAGAAAAGGAGCACAGGCAGCGGGAGCTGCTAGCTCGCATGGCTAGCGGCAGCTGCTAGCTCACGTGGCTAGCGGGAGCCGCTAGCTCAGGCGGCTAGTAGAACCACCTTCTGTGTCTTCTTCATCAATCACTGGGTTTGAAATGACGATGATGATGAAATATGGTTAAATTCAGCCTCTTCGTGGTCAAAACTCTGATCCTCCATAATATAAACACAACTCGTGACATCACTCTATTATTGTCAGAAGCTCCGCCCAGCAGCGGAAATACCGCTGTTTATCGGCTATTTTCTCGCAGATTGCCGTGTTTTAACATTTTACCCTCGGGCCAGTTAGCATAAAAAATGTCCCTAGAAGCGACAGCCAGAGTGTTTTGGAGGTGGAATTTTCATTTCACTAGGACTTTAAGATAACAATTAACATATCCAAAGTTATTGGTTCTGAGTATGACCGACGCCAACATGGAGGAAGAGCACTGGGAAGAATGTAATGTAATGTAACGTAATGTAATGTAATGTAATGTAATGTAATGTAATGTCTGCTAGTGAGGCTGAAATGGCGACATGGAAGAATTCTGGTGAAAATAGTTCAACAAACCAAACAAACATTTTTAAAGTTATTATGACATTAACAAGGCAGAGCCTTTGTATATCGTTTGATAATTGAGTATGAATTCGGCTTCATGGCATTTCATAAGTACTCTGTATCGACACGTACCTAAAGGTTGGTACTCATGCTTGGTGTCGGCGAAGCGCTAGTTAATTGTTCTTATAATGGTCTGATTTCAAGAAAAGTGTAAAAGCGCTGAAATGTTGCTGCTTGGCCCCGTAAAGGTTAAAGAACGTCGTTTAGACGAGTTCTCCTCTCCAGTGCGGAGAAATATTGTGTGGATTGAAGATTCCTCACGGCCACGTCTTCATCCCACTTCCTTTCTTTCTTCAGTCGCAATGTGAGGACGGGGGCACACACACACACACACACACACACACACACACACACACACACACACACACACACACACACACACACACTCACTGGAGGCATCATTTAGAACGGGCTGAATTTTTCATGTCTGACGTTGCTCCAATGTATTCTGAGGCAACTTGACAAATAAAATCTTCCCCCAACGATTCGCCCGTTTTAACGAAACTTCTTGAGAAGCTGTAAAGTGTTGCTGAGCCGGTGGGCAGAGAGGGATAGAGAGAGGGATAGAGAGAGAGAGAGAGAGAGAGAGGAAGGAGGATAATTATTACTGATAGAAGGAATGGTGCAATGCCCTGCCAGGTCAGGGATGGAAGCACGAGATGGAATGGAGATGAATCGTCAAACCGGTGAAAGTGGCTTTCCCAGAGTGGCTGAAAGCTGACATTTGAAGGGAGGGAAGTGTTATTTGTGTTGAGAACCGCGGAGCGAATATATTTGCCGAAAGCCTGCGTTTGATTACCAAGGATACACTGGAGATGAAACTTCCCGACACATACTGTAGAGAGGGGGAGAAGTACTATCATAGCCAGCTACACTAATTAAATTATTCATTTCTGCAGACGTGCCTCCCTGATTGCAGTATTCCTTTTTTTTTTTTTTTCAAATCTTCTTACATGAACAAGCTGAGTCAGAGCCAGAGAAATCCAAACACAATCTTCTCCACATTTCACTGCTGCTGGAAACGTCTGCAGCCAGAAAAAAAAAAAAAAAATTCTCCTCGGCACATGGAGGAATATTTCTGCGCTGGATCAATATGGAAACTCATGCAGTAAGGCAGGATTTAGGACAGCTCCAGTGTTATTTATCAAACTGCTGCCCAGCCACAAAACGTCCCGGACCCAAGAGCTGTATCTGAAAATACATAACTTTACAGTTTTATAGTCTCGTGTCCATCGCAGACGGCCATAAAGCTCGTCTCAGAAAAGCTGATTGGTAAACCGAAACTTGCTGTTAGTTGAAGCACGGAGTCTATGCATTTTGGTTTTTTTTTTACTGTGGCAAAGCCAAGAATTGGTATTAATTCAACACCATCTGGATATTATGTGTATTAGAGATGAGGACCTTTAGCTCTGCTTCAGCAGCCTTGAGGGCGTCACTGACAAATCTTGATTTAAATGAAAATTACAGGTTATATTTGGCTTTATTACGTCTGAAATGGCCGTTATCACATTACGGGTTGTCTGGCAGCTCAGAGGTAGTGATTGTTGTCTCACGTGAAAGAATGAATGCAAAATGGGAGTTTTCATTTAGTTATTTACGGAACTTGAAATTCAGAGCAGTAGAAGCTCGTAAAAAAAAAATCACATCATGAAAAAAAAAAAGTTTTTTTTTTTTATCAAGAGATAATTTTTATTGAGCAAAACTCAAGCCGGCTTGTGTCTCGGTGCTCGGCAGCCGTGATAATTTCTTTGTGGCTCTTTGGTAAAAAGTTTCCCTCCCAGTCGGATGCAAAGTTTGAAGGCAATTAACTGCAGCTTTGTGAGGAGTGGCATCAAATCTGCTGCGAATTTACTGCTTTAAAATTAATCAAATAAAACCTCCTATTGCAGTGATCCGCCCCGTGGTGAGAAGCCAGAACCTTGCAGAGCTCATGGTCCCGACATTTTGGAGAAAGAAGCCTCTCGAATAGCAGCAAATACAGAGACCCCGACCTGAGACTGCCCTCAATCCCCCATCGTCGCCGGAACTCCACCAGTCGGTGGCGACGTTTTACGTCGATGAACCCGCGGAGCTCCACAGGCTCTGTCCTTCCGCCGACCTTGTGTTTGTCCAGAAGCCACAGATTCCCTGCATCTCCGCTCACATCCGAACGACTGCAGCCTCGGACCGACACGTTTCCACACAGAGAGAAAACGTCACTTTCAGTGTGGCTGTGGCTTCCCTCCGCAGAGTCAAACGACCGTGTCGGTGCTCTGCTGTCTGATCCACCGCTGCTTTGGGTTTTTTTCCCGCGGCTGCTCTCGGCGTCAGATTCTCTTCCTCTCAGTTAAGACTGAAGCCCGCAGGACGTCTGGCGCTGAGCGGAGCAGGTAGCAGATGAAGAGACTTGATAGCGGCATGATGTTGACAAGTGGAAACCGCAGAAGCCGTCGTGTCTCTCGTTCGGAGTCACGACCTTTTCCCGGAGCTGGACGGTGATGGAATGGTTTGTGCCGGGTGTCGACTCTGCCGACGCTCCTCAGCCGGGTTTGTCCTGGTCTTTTGGGATCATCGTCACCGTCCTATTGGCCCGAGACCCCCCCGGTCTGTTCGTCTTGACTGGCGATATTTACACATTGTTTTGGTCTTGCGCAATATTTTCTCGGAAAGCCAAAATGCTGCCGCACCTTCGATTTCAAACGAGAAGGAACTTCCTGTATTGTGAAACCACCTGAGGGAAACACAACTCATCTTGTGTTGCTTTTTTTTTTTTTTTTAGTCCAGCAATTTAATCCATCAGACGTTTGTGTGACTTTTCACCCGTCTGGCGATGCGTCGTTACGTCCCCCTTCGCTTGTTGTCGCATTGTTCTCCGTTTCCATGGAGACGGAGACAGATTCGGAGGAATTTTTATGAACGTTCCACTTCGGGAGCCGTTTTCAAAAAGTGTCAGTGGCTCTGAGCAGCGTTGTGGTGTAAACGGACACAAAACACAAGTTTTCCATTTTCACTGGAAGTACCACGTCGCAACTTCCAGGAATTAAAAGACCTTCTGCTCATGTTGTTGCCAAAAATCAAACATCAGCCACCCTTCATCCCCATTACAGATGTTTTCTGGGTTCGTTTGAAGCACCTTGTGCTCAACAATAATTCTTTTTTTAATGAAACCTTGACTTTTTCTTGCTTCATGCAAAGTTAAAGTCACTTTTCCAGAATGCGAACTCACGTCCATCACAGGAGTTTCACTAAAACAACAAATCCAGAACAAAGTCTTCACACAGCTTCACTTAGGCCACGGTTACACCCGGGTATTTGAAAAAAAACTGATATTTCTCTGTGTTTGGGCACTTTTACACAATCAAATGATGATTCCTGAAAAAATATATGGATAATATTCGTGTCTCTGTTTACATCTAAAGGAGGGCAGGCAGATATTTACGTCAGAATTAGTAACAGTGGTTTTTTTCCAGGATTCTGATTGGCTATCATGGCTTCATGCTTCCCGCTACACTGCCCCCTGCAGGTTTGGTGGCTCATAGCATCTCTGAACCAGCTGTATATGCGGTCCGTGTAAATAAAGACTTTTTTCTTTTTTTTTTTAAGGTAGAGTGGAAAAGTCCATTTTTGTAAAAACTCCGGTACGTGTGAACGTGACCTGAAACTCTCCACCAGCAGCCCACACAGACCGACACAGCTGATCCTCCAACGTCTGCAGGCTTCCACACTGCGTCAGCTCTGCTCTCGCTTCTGCTCCAAATCAATAAGAAGCCTGAAGAGGTTTCAATTCTTTTCTTTTCTCTTCATTTCTTTTTTTTTTTTTTTTTCTTTTCTCCCCCAGAATAAAGCCCGTCTGCAGCACGGATCAGGCTTCGCTCCCGCTGTGCTAATTGCTCAACTCTTTACCGAACAATTGAGAAACGTGACCCTCTCCGTGGCTCTGGACGGCTTCCTGTTCGCCACTTCGAGCTCAGGGGAGAAATCGCTGGAGCACTTCTGCGTTTAATCTCAAAAATAGAAGGTCAGGAAATTCAATTTAAGTGGACATTATTTACATACCGAACGCGAGGATTCCTCACAGATGTGGCGTGTTTGCCGAGGCAGCGTACGCACAGGTATTACTAGGGGTGTGCGATATGGACAAAAAATAATATCTCGATATTTTGGGGGATTTTGACGATGACGATAATTAGACGATATTCTTTAAATGTGTGTTTTTAACAGCCTGAGTTATAGCTCATTAATTGTTTCTAGTGGATGATATTAATGGACACAACGTTTTAAAGGAAAAATGCACCACCTGAATCGGCACCATTTGCTATATAATTGGTGATAGCATTTGTTACGTCTCGCCATCGGGTGCTTTTTTTTGTCATAAGGCAGTTTTCTGTTGATTGAGTCCGCTAACGTTTGTTGGCTGTGTCGTGCAGCAGGTAGCGTTACCTTCGCCGACTTAGGTTTTTCTTTGGCAGCTAGCTTTTGACATTCTTCGTATTCCTTCGTGTGGTTGGTCCGCAAGTGGTGAAACAGGTTGGTTGTCGAGCTGCATTTAGCGGCAACGGCTTTTCGACAAACTTTGCAGATCACGGTCTTTTGGGTAGCATCAGTCTTTTCAAAGCCAAAGTACTTCCATGCAACTGAAGTCGATCCACGTCTTTGGAATTAAATCTTCTGAAGTTGGAGCATCCGCGGGCGGCGTGTCCATGTTGTCTTTCAAATGTTTATGTTTAGAGGCACGCTAACCTGCCGGGAACACGCCAGTGAGAGATCATGTGACCTGCTGCGGTTTGCTGCTTTAACGCAAGTTACGTAGCTCTTGTTCAGTGAATGTGTGGGGTCTCAACGTGTGTTTTTAGTTGTTTTAGTGAAGTCATTTGCACACTCGATAACGTAAATTTGCACATCGTTAAAACAACAATGACGATATTATCGTAAACGATGTATATCGCCCACCCCTAGGTATTACCCGTTATTGTGAATCCCTGATGTGCACACCTCCGAGCACAAAACAACCCGGATTAATTAGTTGTCAAAATGTCTCTCGCCGCAGCGGGGACCGCTGGAATCTACGTGAAGGCCATCGAGGTGTCACCTGAAGGAGTGCATAACTTAGAGGAATCACTCATTGGTTTGTGCGGAACGTGACTCCGGGAGCAGTGATGGGGGGGCAAAAAAAAAAAAAAAAGCAGCTTTCTAAAAGGTTACACGTTTGATTTCTTGGAATTGGAAACGGCTGCGGTTTGACCACGCTTTGGCCTTTCCGCCGCTCAATGGATGAGCAGAATCGAGCCGCCGTTAGCTGAAGTAACGGCTCCGCACCTGTGACCGCCGGGGCCGGCGTTTTTAAGCTCTGCTCTTTGCAGGGGAAACCGAGGTCTGTTGAAGATTTGCTTTATTTACTAACCTCTAAAGGAAGGGAAGATTACAACTCCGCTGTCAAACGGCAGCTCTCTCTCTCTCTCTCTCTCTCTCGTCGTCTCGTCGTTTTAGGCTTGGAGTTTCTCTAATGGGCTTTTTCTGCCGGTAGCAGACAAAAGACGAGTAATCATGAGGCTCACTTACAATCATCCGTTGTAAACTGAAGAGGGGAGACGACATCCGTCATTTATTTTGATTTTATTTGCTTATTTACTTTATTTCTCTACCAATCATTGCTTTACATACTCATTTCTTCTGTTTATATTTTGTGTATTCACAATATAGTAATGCTAATTATTACACATTTTATCCGTTTGAGACTTTAATTCTGTACCGATCATTGCTTTACATGCACATTTAATGCATTTATTTTATTCTAATTCCAATTGAAACATTTAACAAAGGGTTTTTACTGCATTTTGCACACATTTTCTTGATTCAAGGCTGTGACATTTTATAAATATTTATCAATTAAAGACATTTTACTAGTGCAAATAATGCATTTTGCGTGAACATTTTCTGTTTAAATCCTAATTTCTGTGCCACATATTATAATTTATGCCTTTTTTTCCCTCTATAATATTACCAAACTGATGTTTAAAATGCAAATTCAACACAAAATTGAGGTCACAAATTATTGAGGTGAACATTTCCTTGGTTTCCTTGGATATTTGATGCCCTGTTGGACGGGACGTCGAGATGGGAGACGTGCAGTAAAAAGCCGAGTCCCTCATGTGTTGTGAATTGCAGCTTGGAGAGGAAACGTAAAGAAAGAGGTGGGCAGGACAGACTTCAAAGCCCAGAAGAGTCGACGCGTCTAAATGCAGAAAATGAAGTTGAGTTATTTGGTGCCAGCAGCTTGCGGGAGCAGCGAGGCAGAAAGTGAACGCAGGTTCACCCAGGAGTCGCGGAGGCAGAGCGCGAAGCAAGGGGCACACATTGGAATTAAAAGCTCCTTGCTGTTTGTTAAGGTTTGGCCCATTTATCAAGCACCTCAGCTTTCAAATGCTCAATGAGGAAACTAAGCAAGAAAAGCTTTGTCCCTTGGAATTTTTCCACATCATGAGATTACGTCTGGTGGCTGTTGGGCGCCAATATTAAAATATGACTGTTACGCTTGTTGTTCCCTGGAAGAAGATGAGAAAAGGTGTTTTAACAGCGCCTGTTACATAATCGGTTTGTTAATTTGAAATGTGCCGAATCCATTAATTCCCAAAAATGCCAATCATTTGAGAAACAAAAAGGGTTTTACACCATAATATAGAACATTCAAGTATATTCAGCAAGACTATAGAGAGAAGAGAAATCTGTCATGATCTCTTTGAAAAGGCGATACTGCCTGGGTGTGAAGGAGTAGAAACATAAACACACTACATCTATTCAGATGTGTTTATTCACAGCGCCGGCGCCGTATCTGTGAGTAAGTAACAAAGACAAAGGAATAAACCTCACATTAAACACAGTTATAAATTGACATTCTTTGTATTCTTGAGCCCATTTGTGTTCGCTGCACTCAGTTGTGTGTTTAGTGTGATAAAAATGAAGGGATGGAGTATCTGCAAACGGCAACTGCAGGAGGAGTAAAACGGTTTTGTTTATCTGTAAATGAGTTTACAGACTTATTTTCCCTTTTGACATGTTGTAGTATAAAATGAATTTGTTTAAGACCCTTCTGCCATCAGAAACCTGTTATTCCTTCATGTTTTATGTCCCTTTGTGTCGTTCGTCTCAGCAGAACTTCTCACACTGCTGTTTAAGACGGGACGCAGGAGACGGGAGTCCTCCCGCGTCCATCACATTGACATATTTAGACATTTGGGCTTTCTGAATATTTTCAAAAACTCCCCCTTAAATGAGCGTAATGAATTCTGAGTAGATTCTTTGTTAAAAGTTTTGATGTTGCCCTCACTGCTCTGGAGGAAAAAAAACCCAAAAACAAGCCCTGGTGTGCTGTGTCAAAGCCTGAGATAAAACATGGCGGAAGGCCGGATTTGATGCATCAGCTGCCAAGAGGAGATCATTAGTCAACAGGACTGATTGTGTCCAATGGAGCCGCTGAAACCAGAGCAGAATGTTTAAAGATGGAGCCGTGCAGCGGGAGAGACAGCAGCTCAATAAAACCCTCTTCCTCTGAGACTTTGGGAAGAAAGAGAATTTTCAAGATGAGTTTGGCAATTCCAGGCAGACATTCCAGTGGTTGGAGAAGAAGAGGGGGGGGTAGGTGAGTTTGATGACGACAAGTGGATGAAGGAGTGTCGGGCGGCTGCTTCTCTGCAGGAACTGGAGCGTTTGGAGCCGGAGCGTTCGAAACGGAGTGTCAGAGCCGGAGCGTTCGAAGCCAGAGTGTTCAAAGCTGGAGCGTTCGAAGTCGCAGCGTTTGGAAACGGAGCATTCGAAGCTGGAGTGTTGGAGCCGGACCGTTTGGAACCGGAGCGTCAGAACCGAAGCATTCGGAGCCGGAGTGTTTGGAGCCGGAGCGTTGGAGCTCAAGCATTCGGAGCCAGAGCGTTCGGAGCCGGAGTGTCAGAACCGGAGCGTTCGGAGTCGGAGCATTCGAGCTGGAGTGTTGGAGCCGGAGCGTTCGGAACCGGAGCATTCGGAGCTGGAGCGTCAGAACCGGAGCATTCGGAGCTGGAGCGTTGGAGCTGGAGCATTCGGAGCCGGAGCGTCGGAGCCAGAGCATTCGGGTCCTGAGCGTTCGGATCCGGAGCATTGGAGCTCGAGCATTCAGAGCCGGAGGGTCGGTGCCAGAGCGTCCAGAGCCGGAGCGTTTGGAAACGAAGCATCATAACTGGAGCATTCGGAGCTGGAGTGTTGGAGCCGGAGCGTTTGAAAGGGAGCGTTCGGAACTGGAGTGTCAGAGCCGGAGCGTTGGAGCCGGAGCTTTTGGAGCCGAAGCGTTCGGAGCTGGACCGTTGGAGCCGGAGCGTTGGAGCCGGAGCGTTGGAGCCGGACCGTTGGAGCCGGAGCGTCGGAGCCAGAGCGTTGCAGCCAGGCCGCCCATCGGGTCGCGGGAAGGTGGAGTGATTCCACCTCAGAATGAATGTGCAATTATTCCCGTCTGTCCCCCGCTTATTATCTCAACACACTCAATTACTTCTCCGGCAACAACTTCGCCTCTCTCACTAAATCACGTGCAAATTGAACCATTTGCATCGCGTCCAAGTAATATCTATCAAAGCTCCCGGCGATGCGCGTTGGCGAACCCCAGGAAATGATGTGGCATGTGCACTTCTGGTTTCTCTGCAGGCGCTTGTCCAGCTTTCAGCGCTAATGCCAACAGACACGCTCTCATCACACGCCCATCAGACTCGCTTTCCCTCCACGACACCGCGAGGATCCGAAAGCTTTATTGCCTAACTTTTTCCCGGTTTAAACCAGAGTTTATATGCGTAATTAAAAAGTTTTAAAATGCATGTTGATCCTCTGTTGAACTTTATTCATGTTTTATTTGAAGGCATTTTGAACCTTTTAATTGCAGGTGGTTGATGTGTTCACGTATGTAGCTGCGCCGACTCTATTGAAATAATAACGGGGTGGAATGACTCCCAGTCCATGTGTGATTGTGACCAATGGTGTTAGGAACCATACAAGTGAAATCCATAGACCATTTATTGTAATAACCTAAAGTACATTCAAAACTTTTGGGAAAGAAGTATTATTACTGATGTAACTTCTCAATGGCTCTTTAATAGGTCCCTTCCTGCAGCTCTATAGAGGATCAATGTTACCTGGAGCTGCTTTGATTCTTTCACTGTAACTCCGGAAGTTTTTCTTCATAAATCACCTGCACTCGGTCTGAAACCACTGCGTGAGAGAGCAATTTAATTCAGCTGGTGGTACTCAAGACCTGAATGAATCAGGCCCCAATTGCTTCTAATATTCTCTTTTGTTCATTTTTCTTTAACATATGTACATGTCGCTCTTCCACTCTGCATTGCTGCGTCTTCTGTCTTTTCCACAAAACCTATTTTTGCCACATTTCCATTCAAAGAGAACCCAAGACCTCAATTCACTTCTCTAAACATGTGAAGATGAAAAAAGATCCAAACTCGGGATTCCAGGCAGGGGACGACTGCTAAACAGGAGAAGTATGACACTAATTACGAAACGATTGAAAACATTAGCAGCACAAACAGTCAAGTCCTTCTGGACAGGAGCGATTAATTCAATATCGGTAATGATGAATACAAATCTCTCAATTCTCTTGTTTGCTT
The DNA here is from genome assembly GCF_963422515.1 of Blennius ocellaris. Classification (NCBI taxonomy): domain Eukaryota; kingdom Metazoa; phylum Chordata; class Actinopteri; order Blenniiformes; family Blenniidae; genus Blennius; species Blennius ocellaris. The sequence goes on along the minus strand of NC_137650.1, from coordinate 34,930,653 downwards.
TCTGAAGCGTTCGGCTGCACGGCTCAGGTTTCAAAAGCTCTGCTGAATGTGTAAAGAGGCATTTAGCTCAATTAAAATATGGGTGAGGTGCTTTTCGAGAGAGAACTGGAAATTAGAATTTCAAATTCCAGTCTGATAAAAAATACATGCACTGACGGTGGTTGTGAAATATTTTGGGATCCAGTGAAGAGTTGACATTTCGAATGACAAATGGCTTTTTTAAATAAAATATGAGCAACACTGTGACATCCTCCTGTTGTCACGTCTTCTCTTTTGTTGCTTGTCTTCTTGCAGCTCCCCTTTCCTGGATTAATATCAGAGACTTGATGACCTGGAGCCAACCATTAGTTTATGATCATGTAAAACAACAACAACAACAACAAAAAAACCTCGTTCGATAATGTATTGTTGATTTATCGCAGTCATTTCTCTAAATCATGAGTTGACCTTCAGCTGAGTCGACCCGCCTTCTCGCTGCAACTGACGCTACATCCTGCAACCTGCATTCCACACAACCAGCAGATTTTAGTTTTTTAAAGTGTGGACATTAGACTATCTAACCTGAAGTTCAGAAGAAAAAGCAATTTATAAAGTCACCGATTAAACTCCCTGACCGGAGGAGGAAGGCAGCGTGTCGGGCGCTGCCAGCACGACGACCTCCTCGGGTGAAAAAGGAAAAACTTTCATTGACATTTGATAATGGCTCCCAAAGGTGGAACTTTTCAAAAACCGAATCCATCTCGGTGGAAACGGGGCATTTTCACCGTCGACACGGAGGCAGGAGCCCGAGCGTTTTTGAAATGTTGCATCCCCCCCATTTCCATAGAGACCGAGTCCTCGCTTTTTCAAAATGTACCGCCTTGGGAGCTGTTTTCAAAAAAGTCACATTATTCAGTGGCTCTGAGCGTCGCTGAGTAACCGGACAGCCAAAACGTCACGGGTAGCATTAAAGCACCACAGGGTTAACTCTGTTCAGTACATGACGTAAAGTAACTTCGTAAATCCGACGGGTGAACCAGTTTGTAAAAAGTACAGTAAGAAATAAACCCTCCATGCAGTAACTAATGTACTGCAATGAAGTAGAAAAGGTGTTTTTCTCAGCTTGTGAAGGTTTTAGAGAAGCTAAAGTTCCAACACGTAATGATTCATTACTGGAGTTTATCTAAAGTTATTTAGTTCTTGTTTTCAAAAGAGTGAGTGCAGTGCAACACTTAATTCTTTACTACTACATTACAAGATTTTTTTATATATATATTCAACAGGAGTCTTTTATTTTTAAATATGTTCAATAAATGCTGTTCCTAATTCATATAAATAATTGTGTAAACAATCGTGATTTCAATATTGCCCCAAAATAATGATTATGACCGCAAATATAAATACAAACAAAAGATTTTTGAAATATACAGAGAAGAAGAAATGCATTGCCACCAGGAGGAGAAGTAGGATCAACGTATGTGTGTGTGTGTGTGTGTGTGTGTGTGTTGTAGGTTTGGGATGTTCTTTTTTGTTGATGTTTTGTTCCTTATATTTTAGTGTGGAATGTACTTTTTGTTGCTCTGAGTGTGGGGGTGGAGCTCATAAGCTTCTAGCTTCAGCCCACTCCTTTTGAGCAGAATGTGTACTGCTCAAATAAACAAAAAATAAACAAACACATTTTTTCCCCCATAATCGAGCAGCCCTAATACGAGCTCTTGGTAACTCTAGGATCTCCTCTGCAGCATAAAGCGAGGGTGAAGCACTCACCGCTGTCCACCACGTGCCGGGGTTGTCCAGGCCACAGTTGTCGCTGTACTCCAGGCAGCAGGAGTCGGGCACTCGGGAGGCGTTGTACACCTCGAACCAGTCTGTGTGGTTGTTGACGCCACAGCAGCGAAACTGCAGCAGAAAAAACACACGTGGAGTCAGGAGGGGGCGGCCTTTCGTTACCACCGCAAGCAAAACGCTACTGCGCGAGAACGCAAACGCGTCCTCCGCCGACGGGAAGTGTCTTTAGCTTCCTAGATGAGGATTCACCGGCTGAAATAATTCATTCCCCTGGAAAACGTTTCATTTACTGGGTATTGAGCTGCAGCCGCCCCTGTGACAACGATCCTCGTCTCATTCGTCTCCCAGCACAGGAAGACATTTCTAACTCCCTTGCTTCTATTTTTATCTACATCTCAGTGCTTTGTGGTTCGTATAGATTTTTGATAAGGGATCATGGCTCCCTGGAAGATTCAGCTCATCAGTGTACTTGAAAAGATAAAGCGTCCCCGATGCTTCGTTCATCCCGCGGACTTTAATTCCACGCGGGGATGATGCTGCCCGTACCGCTCCCCGGGCCGCTCCGTGCACCGAATTGCGAATTGTGTGTTAATTTCCAACCCGCTCAAACAATAGGTCAAGTTTGCAATTTATCACGAAGTACAGCAGAATTCAAATTACCGCCAAGCATTTTGAAGCACAGTCGCAGAATGAAATAAAAGGCTCAAGCTGCACAGAGTCGGAATATTCAAGAGTTATCACCTTGAAAAGTTAACAGCCGGCGTGGCCCGTGAGCCTCGCCGATTTATTCCGTGCACATTCTTCTCATGTTATCTGGATCGGCTCACACCTCATTTCATAAGCATCCATTATTAATATTTGGGGAGAATTTTCCCCCCCGGGGAGTCGAGAATGAAAGCTAAAAAAAAACTCAGCAGAAATCCTTCAAGAAAAGTGGAGATGGCTGAAAAATCTAGCAAAGTACAGTAATGAAGTAGAAATACTTTGGCACACGGGGAGTATCACTGCAGAACGTCAGTGGTGTGACTGAAGTGCAGACTTGACGTCACCCAAAGCCTCGGACCTCTAAAGCCGTTTGCCGTGGCTCAGAAAGTCAATGACGTCTTCTTCTGCAGCGTTCAGGCTGCTGATATCCTCGGATTATGTGGCGCCGCTTCCTTTCCTCACACATCCACACTCTTGCTTTCATGGGGGAAAAAAAAAAAACCTTTATCGGACTTCTCTCGGGGGCGTCTGCTCATAATATTCTAAAACTCGTCTTGACGACACCATTTCATATTTATACAAGAACACTGTCTGCAGGAGGAAACTCATTTAGCAATCAATTAAATGATCATTTTGATTGAGACGAGTCAACTGACATGTACTGAGGTGTGAGATACGCTTTTAACTCCCCGAACCTGTTGCCTTCAACCCCATTTACTCAAGAACGTTCAAAGTGAAAACATTTTATTTTGGGCATTTTCGTTTAGGAAAAGTTTCACGTTTACACGTTTTGAAAATGATGTTTGTTCACATAAAAACAGCAGAAACTATGTAGTTTGTTTGTTGTCTGTTTTGTGATGTGCTGCATTATCTTCTGAGAGCAGAATTACAGCGCCTCAGGGTAAACGATGTCACATTGGGTTGAATGAGGTCAGCGGTGCTTTTAGTACGGCTTAACATCCAAACGTTTAGGGTGAAAATGATTACGCCTCTGTGCTCCCTTGTTTCCTTGCTGAACTGCAGCACACTGGAGCCAATCCCGATGGGAGCAGCATTATATCTCTGTGCACTGAATTGTGAATTAATTTCCAACCTTCTCACCGACACAACAATCAGTCTTGGTTCAAACCGACCAAGGATTGTATCTCGCTAAATAAATGTGATGTTTCTTTCCAAGTGTTTTCTTCCGTTGCTCCTCGTCACGTTTCACGATCCTCTTTCACATATTTACATACGATGTTTCCGGAAGTAGCCATCATCAATATTCAGGGTGAACTTTGCTCTTCTGTGATTTTTATTCAATGACTCAGCACGTCTGAGAGGAGCTGGGGAGGCAGTGACGGAGTGAGAGCTGCCTTTTAATGGTCTCACACACACACACACACACACACACACACACACACACACACACACACACACACACACACACACACACACACACACACACACACACACACACACACACACACACACACACACACACACACACACACTCTGATCTGACAGTTTAAGAAGAAGTGCACATTCACGATAGCAACCATAAATTCTCATCGAGCAGATTTCTTCTGGTTTCATGCAGGGGAAAAAAAAAAAGAAAAAACAACTTCTGCACGCCCCCACACACACATACACACACACACACACACACACACACACACACATATCTCAATACCTGCATTTGCATAAAGTATTTGCATAGCAATGCATCTCTCTGTCTGCACTTGTGCCTTTTTATTCACACTCTTGCATCAGACACATGTAAACACATCCTGCTTTGTATCGTCTATTACTACGTGTCCCAAACGACCAAAAATACAGGCGTCGTCATCAGATCTGTGATGTTAAGAAAATAAAAAAGGGGGTCGAACGAGCCCTGGGGAGCGCAGTCTATCATTTGATGTCTCCCAGAGGCATTTTCCACCAGCGGCATCCGTCCGCTGCAATCCCTAATTCCAAATCTCTGTTCCTCACATTGTGTCTTCTGTGCAGAGGAATTCGGGAAAAAATATAATATATAAATAATACAAAAGCAGGAAGGCACATCAAAGTGAAGGCTGGAAACAAAGATTACCTCCGAGAGTCTATGATGTTTGCATTAATCTGTCTGACAGCGTTTAAACCAGAAAAGCTTCAAGTGTTTGGAACTGTGAGCAAAGTCAAATCAGTCACTTATTTCCCCCGTCCCTCATTTTATTTATTTATCTATTTGTTTATTTATTTATTTATGGCTGTAAATGTCGAGATCCTATCAACTGCAGCACTTCACTTCCACTTTTACACCAAATGGAGAAATGTCAAATCACACTGTGCTTCGCAGTTTGGCTGTTCACTTATAATTTATTGTGAATGCAGTGGTGGAAAATACAGCGAAACCATGGCAATCGTGAGAGGAGGCAGTGTCGTGGTAAATAATGCAGCGGAGACGTCGTGTATCTCGACTTGTGACAAAAGTATTTTGCATGACTCGTTTTGTTAAATGGTGCCGGAGTTAATATTGAATGGGCCGCTTCGCTCACAGCAGGAAGTTGAACCCTTTGGTTGGCGGTCGCCATAGCAACGATACACAATAATGTCAATGTCGTCGCCGTCGTTCATTTTTTTTAACGCGTATTGTTCTCTGAGCGCATCCGTGTGTGGTTTCGCTACAAAACCGACCAACAGCGCCACCTTGTGGCCTGGAATGCTAACATCGCTTTCAAAACATTGCAAATTCAAAAACTGAAAAAAAAAAAACGTGTGTTTTCACTTGAAAATGTAAACGGGGGAGGAACCTGATGAAAAGGTTTTTCAAAGTATTTCTGAATACGTGAGTCTCATTATTGACTTTATGTGGTCCAGTCAACGGATTCAATGATGAATTGATGACAATCACAGAACATGTGTAATAATAATATCCGTATTATATTAATACTCGTGTTGCTTCAGTAGGGGTTAAAGAAACTGTGTAACTGATGAAAAAACGTGGCACTTCCTCTTAAAAATAACTTTTATTCACAGGAAGCCCACAAGATAAGCTGATTTTAGTTTTTTTTTTTTTATTAAATCTCAAATGGTTTTAAATAAAACGGCATTCTAATTCAAAATGGCTCATAAAAGAAGTGAAAATCGACACACTGTGGAGGAATGTTTAGCAGCCTTCATTGTAAATATTACAATACAGGACTTGCATCAATAAGACGCATAATTCGAGAAACTTGTGTGACTATTTTTCCCGTCTTTCCTGTGGTTGTTGTCATCTCATCTCCGTCAGTTCAGAAAGAAAAGACTTCACCAAATGTGGTCATTTTCTTGATAAAAGTCAGTTTTATCCCCCCAGTGGCCCCACGTCTTACGTCCGTCTGTACGATCATCCAGGCGTTGGTCAGGCCCACGTTGCCCTCTGTGCCGAACAGCTGCAGCCCCTTCTTCAGGTCCCGCTGGGCGTAATGGTCGATCTGAGGAAAACAACAGAATGGTTATTTGACAGAAAACCATATTTACATATCAGCAACTTGTTGTGAATTTGAGGGTTGCCCGGGGAGACCGTGTTTCACATTGTCAGAGAAACTTGTTTCAGTTTAATTCAGATGAGAACTAATGTGACACGAACTCGGATATCAAGGAAAAGTACCTGGAGAAAACCAGAGTACCAGGGGGAAACCAGAGTACCCGGGGGAAACCAGAGTACCCGGGAGAAAACCAGAGTACCCGGGAGAAAACCAGAGTACCCGGAGGAAACCAGAGTACCAGGGGGAAACCAGAGTATCCAGGGGAAACCAGAGTATCCAGGGGAAACCAGAGTGCCCGGGGGAAACCAGAGTACCCGGGGGAAACCAGAGTACCCGGGGGAAACCAGAGTACCCGGGGGAAACCAGGGTACCCGGGGGAAACCAGGGTACCAGGGGGAAACCAGAGTACCAGGGGGAAACCAGAGTACCAGGGGGAAACCAGAGTACCCGGGGGAAACCAGAGTACCAGGGGGAAACCAGAGTACCAAAGTACAGAGAAATACTTTCACTTCAAGCCACTTCCACTGATGACTTACCATACACATGTTTAAACCACAAACTCTCAATGACATTCAATGTTTTGTTATTGAAATATAACACTAGAAATCAGCTTGTGCTCGTACTCGTAGCCACACATGCTACTTAATCATCAGTATGTGGAGAACTGAGAGGATCTTTCTCATGTGCGCTGAGGAATGGACGTCAAAGCATTAAATATTGCTCGCGTGTCTCTAATTATCAATTCTAAAATTAACATGTTGAAGTAATAGCTGTAATTTTCACCTGGAAATCATAGCCATGTATCGTTAACATCCATCTCGAGAGGCCTTTAAGCATAAGAACGTATTATCGTTGCCTGCAGAAGTTTCCTTCATTCTCATTATCACATTTTCTTGGCGGCTCGAGGGAAACGTACCGAGAGCACGAGGTGACACTTTATGCAAGATAAGTAAAAAATGGTTGCACCGTCAACCAGGGGACTACAACCTCGGGGACCCGTGGTTTTCACGCCTCAGCATAACCATTAGCACTCCGGCAAAAGCCTCTTGGCGTGTACATTGTTTAGAATGAGTCTTCAGTGTGGGAAATTACACAGATGCGAGAAGCAACATCCGTGTAATTGGTTTCGATACGAATGGAATTTGGCCGGATTTGTCGCCTGTTTGTTAGAAACCAAACCTTTGGGAGGAGAAACATTGTGTGAACTATGGTTACGAGAATTATGTAAGGAAATATCATCTGAGTGTCTTTGTTGTCTGAGGCACCTGCTGCTTTGATGTGATTGGTCTGTTCGGAGCTCAAACAAGCAGTTTGTTGGATCGAAACGATAGTTTATCAATAATTATTTAATGGAAAACCAACTGCTCAAAGTCCCGGAACTAGTTTTTACCGCTTCTGCTTTATCCTGCGATCATTTCAACACCCATTGACGAGAACCGATCAAACACGAGCTCCGTGCTGAGAAGCTTTCTGATAAACACGTCGTGTTTGTTGTTCCTGCTCACGTGTTCCACCACCTGAACGTCTGTCGCAGCCCAACTGAAGGTTTTATCGGTAGAATGAACGACCTGCACTTTTTTTCTGCTTCCGACTCCTAAACGCACTGAGAGGCCGCAGTCTGAGGTTCATTCCAGGCTCATATTTCACACTTCCTCCAGTCACCCCCCCCCCCCCCCCCCCCCGTTCCCGTGGTATTCGGACTAATAAACTCCTCTTGGCGGCGAGAGGACTGAATTGGATTTGCGCGGCAGGTTACTGAGTTACTGTTCAATAAACAGGCTGCACACAGATCCACGTGGGTTTGGTTTAGAAGCTTTGCCTCCGCAGCCTGAACCTAAACAAACGAGATAATGACGTTTAGCAAAAAAATCTGCTTTTCCGGTAAGCTTTCAATCAGAAGAGAACAAACTGGGCGTGAACGCGGGCGGCGGAGGTAAACATGATTAAATACCCTGCGCCTTTTAAAGGGCAATAAAGCTAAAATTGCATAATTGAAAATTAACAGCCAGCGCGGATGGCTGCGGGACACAAACCTCCAAACCTGCAGTGGCACACGAGCGGCTGGACCTTGTTTACACGTTGACACGGTCAAATCCCACCAGGCCTCGATCGATAGCCGCCGACCTTGTCCTCTCCTCCAGCTCAGTGTTTGAGCTGGCGACACCCAACACCTCATCAAACCTGCATTTTTAAACATCCGGCTAATGAAGAGGGAATGAACGCCCTCAGACAAACATTCAAACGATCGCTATGTTCAGTGGTGATCTTTGACGTGAGCCAACAAGTCGACACATTCCAGATGTGTAAGTGATGCGCTGATGTGCCGTTAGCCGACACGACAATGGAACGAGTCATCACACAACACTGGCAACAATTAAATATTAATCATGTTCTGTTATTCTCGCTTCCGACAACTCGCTGAAAATGAGTCGCGTTTTTTTTCCCCCCTTAACTTATCAATTTAAGTGATTTAAAGTGAAAATGCAAAGGTTTTGTTGCGTTTGTCTATTTTTACAATAACTTTTGGAAAATGCTCCGTCTCCATGGAAACGGGGAAACACTGCAGCCATAGTAAATAGTTCTGTCCATAAAAACGTCTGTTGTTAATGTTTACAGTGCATATTGTTGTCTGCACACGTGTGTGTGGTTTCATTACAAAAATAACAAACGGCAGCAACCCGTGGCCCGACGTGCTAAAAACATAATCCTCCAAACGTTATGCGCTATGTAAACACCTAAAGTTCTCTGAGAACGCAAAAACTTGAAGCGTTGTCATGGAAACGGGGCCTTTGTAGATCAAGCTCTGAGCTAAATCTGGCATATTTACAGCACCGTGTGTCTGTTTGTCAATATGCACCATCCCATTCAAATAAATCAATAAATGAAAATGAAATGAAAGCCAGCAAAATATAGCATGTGTCATGTTGCCAAGACGAATTATGTCACCTTAACGCTGCTGATCTGGGCGGTTTTAACTTAATAACTCATTGCTATTCATAAAACATTCACATATTAAGACTAAAGTGTGAATGAACCTTTGTGGTTTATAAAAAGTCCGTTTTAATTTGCTGTAAATAATGACGCAACTCATTTTCCAATGAAATAACACTGTTAGGTACGATTAACATGGGTTCTTGCACGCAGGAAATCCAACATATGCACTGAATTCAGCTATGAAGAAAACATAACAAGCAAATACAACATGAACTTAAAACAATGCAACTCGAGAGCGGCGCTGCATCAGAGGCCTTGTTCAGTGTTTGTGACGCATCAACTCAATGAGGAGGGAGTCATTGGCTGCGTCTCAGTATGAAAGTGGAGTTAATTGGGTATTATCCATGCCCGGCGTTCTCTCCGTGTTCACCTGTAGCCTCGACACCAAAGCAGATGCATTCAAGGTTTTATTACATAACTTCAGGAAGGTCATTAGCGAGCCCGCAGGCCTCGCATCGTTGTTTGTTGCGACAAACTGTAAAAAAAAAAAAAAAAAAAAAAAGCTCTGCCAACATCCCCGGGGCAACGTGAAACCTGTTTTTGACTCAATCTATTCATTGCTAATTAGATTCCTCACTTACATTGGCACTCGCACTATTTCCGATGGCTGCAGAGCCGAAAGCGCCGGGGCCCGGCGGTGGGGTACAGTAAAACTCTTAACGTGGCCGACAAATCAGCAGGAGGTGAGCGGGCGACATGTTAACAGTAAAACATATTTAACAGTGACAGTTTAATATGTTCCATCAAAAACAACCGCACCATGAATTCCTGTTCAATAAAAGTGCCAGGTGTTGTTTTGTGTGCACCAAATACCACACAGATGGTTTGAAGCAGCAGTTGTTTCAGCTGCTGGTTTAATTGTTTTCAGGTGATTTTTTTTTTTTTTGGGAAAAAAGACTTCATATGAGCTTGTCGTTTCTTGTTCCTCGCTGATCTGTATCTTGCACCGTGGATGAAACCTGCAGTTTCTTCAAAGCATCTCTTCATTGTTGTCCATATGTTAAACAAAAAAACTAGATTTCTCTGTTTTTTTCCAGTCTTCTTTTAGGGGAAATGTGTTTGTTCAAGCGACAAGGTACACATCTTGATTTCAGTTCAGGCCGACTGATTAAACCAACAGTGACGGCAGACGGAAGCATTCTTCTTGTTTGGCTTTTAAAGTCACGGAAACCTCAGCAGGAGAACAAACGTTCAAGAAGCATTTCAACTGTATCGTCATTTCAAAAGTACAGATCGAAAACACCACAGTGCATTTGAAGCCCCGCCCCCGAACACCAACGAACCAATAGTATCCATCTACCAACTGGCCGGACAAACATTCCAGAATTAGAATTCTGTGACTTCTTCGCCGGAGGTCTATTCTCAATGCGTTACTCATGAACGCCCATTCAGACACCAGTGGAAAAGTTTGTCTTGTTTGATGCTCACGTCTACCAAACAGACCAAAAGCAAAAGATCCTTGGATTTTTTTTAGCTTAGAAACAGTTTGAAGAACTTTGACAAAATCCACAAGGACGTCCTCCTGTCATCACACAGAAGTGTTATTGTCACGGTAAAGGAAACACTACAGGCGGAGGCTTTTTGTCGGCGTCCTCTGGAAGTGGTCGGACGCGTCTCGTCTCTCGTCTGTCTGTTATTCTCCGGGTCTTCGCTGCGGGTTTGGGAGGTGGGCAGACCCGAGGGGTCGGTAGCCTATTAAACGCTCATCAGCCTCGCTGGCAACACTGGAGAGGCGAGTGCCAGAGCTCCTTTAAAAACCCACTTTGAGCGAGTCGTTGCCTCCTTCGCCTGCCTGAGACTCATATTCACTCAGTTGTGCAGGTTTGTTCTGACTCCAGGTCAGTTGACTCACTTGACGGCGATCTCAGTGACGGTTCAGGTCCAGCAGCAGTGGAGAGAAGTGCGTCAAGCGCTACAGACAGGCAGTGTGGTGATCATCACTGTGGTAATTATCGTGATTAATTATTTACATTTAAAACAAAACACTTCCACAGTGAGGCACCCAGGGACCATTAGAAGCAATGGGTTAGAAAATAGACGCTGGCACAGATAATTTGTTTAAAAAAAAAAAAAATACATTTAATGATGTTGGCTATTCTGCCTCATTTTTCTTTGGTTCCCTTGTGCCTGGAAAGTCTGATGGTAATGCAACAATTTCATAATCAGGCTGCGTAAGGTGGGAACAGCAAAACAAAAATAGAGAAGTGATGGATCCTTCTGCACAAGTGTTGGATTAATTGATTACCCTGATTTTAGCCTGTGCAGCATAAAGATTATGCAATAGAGACGAGCACACTTGTACATATGGGACTCAACTTTAGGTTGTTATAAATACTGAAATACAGCTGATCGTGCATATTCTACCTGGGTTTTCTCCCCCAAAACAAGCATTGGAGTAGGGGTGCCAAACTGTGGCGCGACCCACTCCAATCTGCAGCTCCAATCTGGCTTAATATTAGGGTAGAAGGTTATTATGGTATTGTTTCCCAGAGCAGCTCACCCAAGAAGAAGCTGGGCTGTATGTGGCCCTTTGGGCAAAATGTATTTGACACTCCTGGTTTACAACATCGTGAAACGTTCAATATTCTTCTAGATTCGGGGTCTCGAAGCTGCAGCAGTTAAAAACCCCCTGATCTACTGTATGTATGCCACTGAGGCCTTCGGGAAATAAATAAACGAAGGAAACCATGACTTGAGTCATTTGAGCAGCTTCTATGTGCAGTGAAATTCAGAAAGTGACCAACGGGTCGTCATTCTGGGGTTGTTTTGATTCCAAGTGTCGCCGTCAAACCTTTAAAATATTTCATCAAATTAATCACAGGCTTGTTGTGGATTAATTTGGATTAATCATGCTTAAATATTGTTTATTTTTTAATCTATATTAATCACATTTAATTTTGCATTGGCAAACAGACTGAAGAAAGAAGTGAATATTAATGCACTTAATGTGTTTATTAAACACGTTTCACAAAAAGCTGCTTTCTTTGTTCCGTTGCTTCTTCTTCAGCAGCGACTGACACAAACAGTCGACCGCCTCTCGTTTACAATGTTGCTGCAACTGAACACAATCCCAGACGTTTGCTTCACATTGACGTGGGACTTCAATCCACTGTTCTGTCTTGGAGTTTTGTTTTGCACTCACATTTCCCACCAAGAGGACCAAGGTGCCGTTTAGCGTTTTCCATACGGAGTTGGTTCTTTAACGTTCTTTATCGTTTGTGCATGTGCACCGGTCAGTACTTTGACTAACTGCCTGAAATGCATCGCCAGAGACGTTTCAGGCATTTTGAGGCATTCTGCACTTTCAGATGGGTTAATGCCATTAAAACCTTTAATCAGATTAATCACGGATGATGGATTAATCCCCGTTATTTTGACAGCCCTAATCGTTAAAAGTTTTCGGCTTTATTTCCGGTGGTTGTTCGTCGTAGTGCCTGTCAGCAGTCACAGTGAGAAGATTAAACTTTACACACACCCCTCCCACTGCACACATAATAATCTACAATCAATACGACATCTGTCTGCATAAATCACTGTTTTCTTTTGTTATTTGGGTGCAGGCTGGAACAACATTGACGTAAATTAAGAAACATTTTAAATTAATACATCTTTTGTGTGATTTGCAACGATAAAGATGTAAAAGGGGAAGATTAAGAAAGTTATACTTTACCCCTTTTCAACCATGTAACACATTGTAAAATGTTCGTGTTTTCTCTGGGTTACTTTATTCATTCTGTTTGTTTTTGTTGTTTCTGTTTCGTTGCTGTTGTACATGCTCGTCATTAAATAAATAAATACATATCACCATGACTGACACGGCCAAAATAGCAACGAACAACCACTTCCAGAGAGTTTAGCGATGATTACCTGCAGAGTTATTCAGCTTGACAAACTCCCTCACACTCGTCAAAGTAATTACATTTAATTTGATCGAATCACCGATCGGCCCCGATTCCGAGTGGAAACGTTCTCATGGCACTCGACAGCATCATAGGTGGGCCGGCGCTCCACCGGCCTCATCACGGCGGCGCCGCGCGAGCGAGCGAACGAATATCCATAAACATAAAACAATCATCATTTGGACGCTTCAAAGAGTCGGAGATGAAAGAGAATTCTGGATGGAGGGAGGGGAGGGGAAAAAAAAAGAAATGGCACAGACTGTAATTTCTTGCAACAATAACAAACTGCTGATGTGACGTGCGAGCGGGCCGGCGCTAGAGCGGGCCGGCGCTAGAGCGGGCCGGCGCTGCGAGCGGCGGCGGCGGCGTGACGTCACGACGGCGGCGCCGCCGAGCAAACATGCAAGCTGTCCAACAGCTGATGTAAGAACCCAGCGGAGGAACTCCGCATGTCCCACTTCAGTGGACTGGATAATAAAAAATAAAAAATAAATCCCTCAGAAGTTTTTCCTGACGTTAAAGGAAAAAAATAAAGAAAGGAAACTTTTTTTTTTTTTTGTTCAAATCTAAGTAGGTCATTAGTAAAGTGGGACTTCTGTGAAAGTGCGGCAGCCAGACTGCGCCGAAGCCGCGGCTCAGTCTTGATGTTGTCCTCGGGATTTGAGTCGTCCTTTAACTACACCAGGCGAGTCAAAGAGGGGCCATCAATTATTTATACGGCAGGGATACACCGGGAGATAAAGAGATGTATATGTGGAGGAGAGACGGGTTGAAACGGGAGAGATTTGACGAGGGAGGAGTGAGACGGAGGCAGGGTGAAAGAAGAGACGCAGGGGAAGCCGGGAGGCAATGAAGGGCAGGATATGTAAAAAGCAAATACCCTGTGGGGCACGATGAAGTGGTTATATGACTCTTGGACTCTGCTTGACTCAGGACTGTATAGCGGGTGGAGAAAATGAGCTTTCCAACATTTGACAGCCCAAGAAGGAAAAAAAAAAAGAAAAAAAAAGAGCTCATGTCTGAAAGAAATACAAGATTTCGGAGGAGTGGAGGCGATGAAAGAAAAAGGAGCTGCTCCTCCAAACAGAGGATATCTATTACCTGGGAAATACATTTATGAGAGGGTTGGGATCAGAAATACAAAAAAAAAAAAAAAAAAAGCAGATAAAGACACTATGAAGAGGGGAAAGAGGTGTGATAATAGGCCTGATGGATTCCCCATGGCCACATTATTTCACTCCCAGCTGCATAAAACATACTGCAGCTCTGGCAACCATGTTACTTCAGCTGAAAGAAGAAAAAAAAAGGGTGCTGGAGGGGGTGGGGGGGGGGGGGATTTTAACTTTACTGACTCACAGGTGAAATGACCTGAAGTTCAGAGTGTCTCAGTGTGATGCCAGCGCTCCTCGGGATCGCTCCCAAATGAAGGTTGCATTAAGCGTTTGATTTTAAAGTCGTATGGAATGTGTGCGGTTTGGCCTTCCTCACATTTGGTTTCCCACTGGGCTTCTGCCCTCCGCGCCGACTGGGTGAACTCGCACATTGGCAAGAGGAGGGAGGGGGGGGGGGGGGGGCAAAGCACTTTTCATCCTCCAGCCGAGGGAGCCCAGATTACAGTCTCAGGACACCCAATCACTTTGGACCAAGTCGAGGTATTTCAAGGGCATTTATTTCCTGCAGCCTCTGCTACGCTCTGCTCGCTGTCAGAGGTGGGACCTGACCTCACGTCTACACTTTATTAATGTACTTAATTCAATTCTTCAGGTATCAGTGTTTCAGAGGTGTTTGCCCCCCCCCCCCCCCCCACCTCCACGCCGAGGCTCCGTATATTTTAGATGACAACGATCGGAGCCACTGAAAATGCAACATTTTGAAAACGTGCAATGCTGAGCAATCCGGCGTGTCCAGACCAGTGTCTGCGTCCTCCCGTTGTTAATGTTTAGGACATATTGTTGTCTGCGCTCGTGTTGCTAAAACAAACAACATCACTGCAAGGCGCTGGCGGGGGTCCGGGGCTTTGCTCCGTGGCCCACAGTCGTGATACGCCAGCTGTGGGAATCGAACCGTGGATCTCCCGTAACCCCCCACGTGGAAAGAACCTATATAAACATACATGTTTTAATATAGATTGTGACATATATAAAATTGGCCGTTTTCCTATCTTATATGTACATATATGTAAATATATGTACACATATACGTGCATACAGGTACCTGTATAGGTACATATATGCACGTATATATGTGTGCATATATGCACCTATATGTTCTTCTTGCATAATTGTTTTTTGGTTAGTTCTTAGTTATTGCCTTGATAATGTATGACAGTTGCAAAAGTGAGATATGGGATATATATATATATATATGTGGAAATAAAGAAGCAGTACAGGAGACCTATATGGCCTGTATATTCACATATATGCACCTCAATTTTGCCTACATGTGGCATATATATGCATATATGAACTGCTTGTATGTTTCATATATGCGCAAATATCCTCGTATAGGTTCTTTCCATGTGGGCCACTCCACTTCTCGCTTTCAGTGTTTCTGCCGTTTCTGTGCAAACGGACATCGATTTCAAAACGTTGCAGTGTAAACGCAAAACGTTCCCGAAAACGACCCGTATTACCTTGAAATGTTTTTTTTTTGTAAACGGAGCCTGAAAGGAGGGAGTTGAGGCGAATCGTCTGATCCGCGTCTTTCTTCCTTCCTTCTCCTCCTCACTCTATTCAAACTCTCTTAAACGTCTCTTTTCTTGTTTTAACCTTTATAAATATGGTTCAGAGTTACAGTCAAACATTGACGCTGCTGCAGTAAACAGCCATTCTGTTCTAAACAAACTGCAAGTTGCATCAATAATGGTCGAATGCCAAGACTGACAATAATGCAATAATTTCATCCTTTTTCAACGTAATAAAGTCAATCGCATAACAACCTGCCAGTAGTGTAAAACTGTAATCACATATGTGATCTATTATTATAATAACATTTGGCTAATGATTGAAGTTGGATCAAAAACTCTAGTGTAATGTAACTCCTTCCAGTAATGTAGTAATAAAATCGATAGGACAGATCCATTAATGCCAGTTATGTCTATTAACTAAACTCGATGTGATTAATAACATGATGCTATGCAGCCTTCTCAATTATGAGAAATAACAAAAACAAAGCAATCTTTTACAATGTGTTTACATTCACAATAGTCACAATTATCACACTATTTTTCCATTATTTCATTGTTGGTTGCTTCACTTCCCATTATAAATGAAAATTCACAATTAATTTACCAGATTTAGATTCTAAATGATTTAGATTCTTAATCAAAACTGTGATCATGTTGGATTTGTTGCCATTGCCACGGAATTACACTGCTGTAGCCACACAATCATTCAGATTATTTATAGAAGGATTAGAGCCTTGAGATGTTTCCAGGAGGGTCTTAAAGATCATAACATCATAAGACACACAGTCAAACGCGTATAGCCAATGAGTCTGTACGGACAAACCCACACCGTGAGTTATTGATCACGCTGATAGACGATATCAGCAGAGTCACTCATGTGCATTGTTCTTTTTTTTCTAAAACTCCCGTAGTTTCACTTTAATCTGTACGTCTACTTCAGTAAATAATGTGAGTATAATTGCCCGATCGGCTTGTTCTTCCTGACGCAGTCTGAATAATTGGAGCCGTCGCGTTGCACTTGGAAAGGAGAAACACTCGCGTGTCGCTCGTGGGCCCGAGGACAGATCAGTCAATATTTGTAACCTCTGACAGCTTTTCTCGAAAGCTGGAAAGAGCCAACCCGTGAAATTAGTGAAGATAAGAGAGCAAACAAGTGCGGAATGCGAGGCATCCGTCTCTGACTTCTAATTCTGTCCTGGGGAGGAGCAACAACGTACATTAATTATTAAAAGCAGATGGCAACCCCTCCTTTAAGTTGACTAATCTGAGTCCTTAGCAGCGGCGGATCAATTACGATCCCGGCTCTATCCCAACCTCGGCCTCTAATCGGTTCCTGATGAACACTCGGCAAGCTTGGCGAATGCGCCAAGGCGATCAATGCCGCTAAACAGGAAGAAAGCAGCGAAGTGGCTGAATGCAGGCTTTACGGGACGAGACGCCAACGGCCTTAATCGAGGGAGTGAGAGTCGGGACGAGGCGTTGGACGACGGTCCAAGGTCACCGGTGGTTATCTCGGGGACGCAACTTTTGTGATGCAAGAGATTACTCAATGAATGAAACCAAAGACTCTCGTCTTTTGAAGCCTCGCTCTGAAAAACAATATGTGTAAAATTGTTCCATACAGTTTGAGTACACGCAGAAACGTCTTCTGAAACCACAGCCCGGTTTATAAAACAGTGATAAACACTGGCTGCCAGATGCATTCTGCAAATCTTCTCTAGTGTTTTGGAGGGGGAAAAAAAAATTCCCTTTACATCCTCTGGTTTTCGACTCATTTGCTGATTGTATTGTTGCTGATCAAGGGACGTCTCTGCTTTTCTTTGATGTTTTACCTGTTTATCTGAGCTGGTTTCATGTTTCAGTGTGCAGGTTTTTTCATTCTGATAATGTTGTTGCTTTGCCGTGTTGCTTTCAGACAGACCACGCAAAAAGATTATTTATCATCAACATGTCAGTGTGTAAAGTCGATCTGTGACTCTGGTTTCTCTTTGTAGTGTTAAATCAACCGTCACCGTCAAAGTGTCCCACAAGAGGCTCCAATCCGCCAAACCCTGAGATTTTCTTTATTTCTATATTTTCAAACGCATTTCTGTTCCGCGTTTTAGTAACGAGATACTAAGGACGTCAACAGCAAAGGGCACATTACAACTTAATTGAAGTCTAATGCTGAGCTCATAGTATCTGTTAGAAAAATGTGTTTGAAGCACTCGATTGCTGATAATCTACTAACTTCGACGTTATAAAAGACACGATGAATGGCGTTGTGACTCTCCGCAGCCTTTTTCCTCAGTCGGTGTTGAAGCTTCTTTCACACCCGGAAAAATCTTCATCCAGCCTTTTCATGACGTTTCTCTATTCCACCTTTGTGTCTGGTGATCCTTCAGTCATATGAAGAGGATCATTCCTGTCTGTAAATACTGAACTTACTGAGTGTGCCCACAATTCACGGTGACATCCAGCCTGGGACGTTATCAGTCCCGTGATCAGACGGAGAGCCATGATGAAAGCCTAATAACCTCCTCCTGGGGGAGTGTGGACCAAAACCTATGGGAGGATTTAGAAATGCTATTTGAAAAGCTTCCGAGCGGCAGAGTGGCAGCCAGAGAGACAGCGGTGCAAAATGCATTTGATGTTATATATACAGTATATGTATGTATCCGTGCAAACTGGAGCTGACGGCATGAACTCCACTGCATCAAGATGGTTTTTTTGTTGTTTTTTTTCCCCGAGCCTTTAAGCAAACACTGTCAAGATGTGAAAAATGGAAGAAAGGTGTCGCAATTTTGTTTTTAGATGGAACCGTATGAGATTATATTGCAGTTTTCTTTTTTTCTTTTTCTTTTTTGTCATTTGCCTCGTCTGGGTGACTGACACGGGGCCAAACCGCACATAATGAATGAAGTTTTGTTTGTTATTAAAAAACGTAAATCTTCAGATTAGTCGGGGCTTACTTTGAGGAGACAAACAGGATTGTGGAAATGTTGACGACAAGCCCTGTCTGGATTAAAAAAGAAAAAATCCCACCTTCAAGTCTATTTTCTGAGATATATTTTCAGCATTTGTCTCACTGAGTTGTTCCTCAACACGAATAACAAAACAATGAATTCGAATGGAATTCATGAAAATTTCTTATTCATCCCTCAGAGACTGTCTTCCTCTTCCTCTGGCAGTTTTCTGTTCAGGCCGTGGTGCAATGTGCCATTTTTTTAACCTTAGAAAATGATCAAGTTGAGCTCTTCTGCTCTTTTTTTTTTATTGTTTGTTACTTCAAAAGTTACATGCAGCTCGGCACCAATAAAAATCGCTTCTTTATAGTGCAGATATGACTGTCAGCTTTTCAGTCACTGTGGCGGATTTCCATCGTAATTAAAAGTCGTGACAGACAATTGTATTGTGTGCCTTTAGGAATTTTTTTTTTAGGTTAATAAGCTGCACACATTTTCTCAAACTGATTTAAATGGTGAAGAATCGGTTCAGAAAACGTTTTTTAATCTCGGCACACGTCGCGGGCCAAATTGAGCCTTTTTTCCCCAAGTCTTTCAAAACAAAACCAAGCGTTGAGCGTCTGGTTTTGTTTTACATTTTGAATGGATTTCAATTGTAGTTGTTCCAGCAGAAGTCGGTCTCACAAATCAGGAGTTGAAGCTTCCTGGAAAAAGTCCCGGTTTTACTGATAGCATGGACGTAAGTTCACTGTGGGCGCCATCTAGAGGGCAAACAGGACGAGCTTTACACAGCCAGTCGCATTCACACACTGATATCAACGTCTTCCAATCTTAATATTCTTCTTCTGACCATCGGTCTTGTCGACAGAGTCGACAAGACCGATGGTCAGAAGAAGAATATTAAGATTGGAGGACGTCCCACTCAGCCACCTGACTTAACCCTTTAATCATTGCAGTTGAAAATGGAACAATTTAACGCTCGAGTCCATCGTTTTGTACAATTTACTGACTTATGATCAAATTGGCTGTTAAGTCTCAGGCCTTTTTTTTTTTTTACACGACAACATTTCAAGTTTTCAATTTTGCGGTTTAGTTTCAGGAAAGATTTGAACACATGAGAGACGCTGAAACACAATGTAGTTCACGGGCCAGGCCAGGAGTTGGCACTGTTGTTTTTTTTTTTTTTGGAACCACAGACACGTGCATGCAGAGAACAATATGCGATGAGCATTAACGACGGGAGGACCTGGCGTTCGTATGGACAGAACACGGAGTTGGATTGTTATTTCAGTGACTGTCGACTATAAAACCAGGAGAGTCTGGACTGGGAGTCGTGACACTCTGGAGGGAAATTTTTATAATTGTCTGTCTACTGAGCATGTGCTATGAACTATTCACTGTGACTGTGGTTTGCAGTCACAGCATTTCACAAAAGTTGTTTTCCTCCTTTTCCACAGAGAAGCTCAGTTGCCACTAACTGAACATAACGGAGAGACGCTGCACTAAAACTACTGAAGCTTTACGTTTCGGAAAAGTTGCGTTTTACACCTATTAAATCCAATGAACGTTTTCTATTTTCACCTGAAAACGAGTAAAGGAGTGCCTCCTGCCATTTCTTATTTCTTTTTTTTTTTTTATTAAAAAAAAGACATTTTTAAATACATTACAGTCATTCCAATTTGCTTTTATAGAGAAAATAGAAAACCCCAACATATCCACATGAGCAAGCAGGTGTGTTTGTGACTGTGGAAAGGAAAAACTCCCCAACAGGGAGAAACCTTCGCATTTGCCTTTGCCATTTCTTATTTCAGTGACGTCCTGCGTCAACCTGGCATCATTGTTTTCACGTTTATCAAATATATTTGCATGATGGTTTCCACTTGTCAGCTTGTTTCCTCCTGCAAAAGCTTTGGCCGGCTGAGTTCTCTCAAAAAACAGGAAGGCAAACCGGGAAGGCCGAGTATCAGATTTGATCCTTGATAGAACAGTCTCAGATAAGTGGAGGGAGAAGATCTTCACGCTCGTGATGTAAGAGAGATGAAAGCTTTTCCAGGGAAAAAGACGCCGAGGATTTAACTGCCAGGGAAGTAGAAAAGCCCGTGAGCAGGTTGATGGATGCAGATCGGCGCGAATGAGGAGAAACCAGTAGAAGAACACGTCTGATAGCAATTTACGTGCAATTACCTTCTTTGTAATTCCGCAAAGTGCACAGTCCCTCGTCTCACGTAAGCCGACATCCAGCAAACTAAAGTCATGTCTGTTTGCCGATCATTTCAATTTGTCTCCCGCATTAACGTCGCCCCGATGTGGGCGTATTTCTGTAACGTGATTAGCCAGGGGTGTTTATCTAATTGCGTTTCTGCACTCTGCATGAAATGAAAATTTCTCATGCTGGAAATGTCTTCTGACAGGCCGGCCGCATTTTCATATCTTGACGAGCTAAAGTGTGTTGATGGCTGATGGTGGGAAAAGTAATAATGTGGGTGGAAAAAAAAAAGAGTGGAGCCATCACACTTGAAATAGGATTTCCGTGGGCCTCATATCATGCTTGTAGTTTCCCTTTACTGCATGAGTGGCTGCACTCTACCTGAATTTGAAGTAGACTGTTCACAAGTGGTTACATTTTCCATTTCCCTCTCCTTATCAAATTATTTCTCAATTTTCCACGTTCAAGTCGAACAAAGGTTGGAACACGGCCGCGAAGTGAAGACAAGCGATGTGAGAGAGCGGCTGACAGCCTAAAGTGATCCTGGATCTCAGGAGGAACGATGCGTGTCACACAGGATTCACAGCAAGATGTTTTATTCCTGGAAAAGTGGATCTTGCTTTCAATCACAGGCTGCAGGTCGGAGGAAGTGCCCCGTTTAATGCCTGGGATACGTACAAAAGCTCCCTTCTGAGCGTTTCATAAAAGATTTTCAGTTGTTTGAAAAAAAAGAATGTAGAAAATAGAGCAGGGCTTTGCTTTATGACCGACGGAGCCGTTTCTTTGTGATTTTGTTCCAAATCAAATTTACCTCCAGCCGTAAAACACGATAAACCGATAAAATGAACCTTTTTTTCAAACGTGTACAAAAACGGATTCCTTTGAACAATTCCTACGTAGCACAAGTTTAGTTTTGTTTGGATCTATTGAAACTGTATTCCTTTCTTTAATTTACACATTTCTGCAGGTATTGTCATCAGTAGTTCCTGTAACCCGCTCCGAAAAGAAAAGAAGAGAAGAGAAAAGAAATACTTGTGTAACCTGAAGGGAAAAAAATATATTTTAAATTGTTAGACTCTTTACATATGTCAGGACCCAGTACTGAGCCCTGCGGGACGCCACAGGCAACGTCAGTCCAAGCATGAAGTTTCACAGCTTCACAAACCTGCCTCCTGTCCTTTAAATTATTTTTTACAAAGTATAAAACAGTTCCCCGACACCAGTTTATTGAGTAATATGGCTGATTGTGTCAAGTTTTTTTGGGGAAATCTATCAATAGCGTTCGTTTCTCAGTTGGTTCCATCAATGTGGACGATGTTGTGCTGTTTGATGCTAACGGTCAGAGTACCTTTTGGTTTTTCTGTGAGTTTTTCAAACCTGCTACTGAACATTTGCTCTATAACTTCAGAGGATCGTGGTGGAAAAGCAACAGGCCTGTAATTTGTGGAGAAAAGCTTCGGTTAACGCTAACGCTAAAGCTAACGGCCCACGTTCAGAAACGGCAGCTCCACAACAGTTTTCATCAAAAGCAAATCTAATGAGCAATCAGTAAATCTAACAGCATTACAAAGTGTGCTGCTGCCAAATGTAGTGGTGCTACAGAACGCATTCATTTAAAACAGATTATTGGCCACAGTGGAGATGAATAATTAGTGCACTCAGCAATAAAACCAAAAAAATAAAAATGGTGACAAATCTTTAGTCGTAGTATTTTCCCAGGTTTAAATAATGGCGCTATTATAGCCGGTGCTGTAGATGAAGCAGTAGTTCTTTTTAACCGCTCCGGTAGCCTTTGAGTTTGTGGATGAGGTCTCTGGGGGATCTGACTGCACCATAGCTTTTCATGGCTCCTTTTTTTTTTACAGCCGCATTACCTCACCTTGACTTGTCCCAAAGCACACAAGCAGATAGGAAATCACCTCTACAGCCGGCGGTGACAGGCCCCTTGTTCAACCTTCAACCGGCGAGAGCCGGAGGAAATACCTCATGCAGCACGCAGCGAATAAACTCACATCCTGCTGGGCTGAGAACACCGGGCTCTAGAACTAAACACTGGCGTTCAAGAGGCGGCGGGGCAAAGTGCGAATGACGGCATCTCTTCTTTTTCTTTTGACAATCCTTCCTTTTTATGTGCAGTTTTATGATTAAAGGTTAAAGGTGATCACACATTCAAGATAAGGCCATATGAATGAACTATATAATAGTAAATGAAGGCACTTTTACTAATTACGTAGATACAATGAAGCATTCGTAGCTTTACAAAGAAAGCAGCCGCGCCTTTATGCGCCCAACAGTTTTGTGTCTGTGGTTCAGTGGCGTGTCGGTGAGGAAAGGAGCTTGGGGCTGCTGCTTTATTTCTGCAATTTGATTATTGGACAATTTGGTTTGATTATAGATTTTATAAGAAAAAGATATATATATACAGTATTTTGATGTTGGTGACTGTTAAATATCCAATTTCAACTTGTGTTTCTAAGTTATTCCCAAGTTCATGTTTGTTTTATGGTGAATGGCTGTTATGGGGCAGTTTTGAGAATATTCACACGTAAAGAAAGCCTTATGATAAAAATGTCTGTACTGGTCGAGATATTTGTTGCCCCCTCTCAGCAAATTCCAACCCACGCCCAACAATGTTGAAAAAAAAAGCATATTTTCCCTCTGAATCAGCGAACATGACATTTTGAAGGACATTTTTAAAATCTTTTCTTTCAATATATACATATTTTTGTTTACCAAAATGAGGAAACGAATATTCAAAAACATCCTCAATGAAATCGAGTTCATTATTTGCAAAAAATAAAATATTAAATGATCTAAAAAGCAATAAAATCCAATGCCACAATATAATAAACTGGAAAGGGGGAGAAATAAAACAGCTTCTGCTGCTTCGCAGATGAATCTCGGTTATTTCGCTGTGCGTCTGGCCTCATTGCTGCATATTATGTTTGGATGATTATACAAGAGGATATTAGACTTGCATCAAATTACTCATTTTCAGGGGAGACTTAAAAGGTTCATTTGATTTTCAGACGCTTGCAGTTTCAGAGCTGATCTGAACAGAACTTTTTAGCTGAATAAACACTGGAAGCTGTTCTGGTGCTGTTTATTAAATTCAATCAGCTCACTGAGCTTTCTAATTTAACAACAACAAAAAGTTTGAGGTATACAATTTTATCGAGAAACAAGAATGTTTTTCTTTCTTTTCTTTCTTTATTTTTTTTTCGCCCCCTGAGCACTTTTCCCTTGATGCCACAGAATCACAGACGACGTCTTTCCCAACATGCAATTTTCTGGTAATATTCAACGAATCAATATGAAAGGAGGCAATTGTTTGAAAGACAGCGATGCCAATATCTCCACTCAAAGCACCACTAACAGGAGGTTTTCATACCAATTTGAATACTTTATTCTCATATTCAGATGCGCCACAAGAGTTCAAACGAAACACGAAGTATCTTGAAACATCAAGTCAGTTCACCGTCCGTCTGAAAAACGCTTTTTCCCAGGATTGAAGAAATCCATTTGTCATGTTTCTATTGTGTTTCTGTTCACTTTTGTCTTAATTGGTACTAAACAATCATCAAATCTCCTCCAATACTGTAACGTCGTCGTATTTATGATGAAAAATTAATGATCACATCAATTTTAAGGGAGAATAACAGAAAACAAAGCAGCTTTTAGTTGGAGTTCAACGAAGGTCAAAGGTTCAGCTTCACATGCAGCATCAAATGCTTGTAATTTAACACCAGGCTCACCTTTTTGTTAGCAGCAGCTCTGGTTAATTAAGATGAACACATGAAGACATTTAAAGTAAGGCCACATGTGCTTCGGACAGTTTCATGACTTTTTATTTTACAATTAAATGATTAAAATGTAGAAAAACATTGGATCTAATTAGATTTTTCCATGAAATACCCACATTTGAAGATGCTTTTGCTTGATTTAGCATCAAATGCACGTAATTTGACACCAGACTCACCCTTTTGTTAGCTGTAGCTATGCCTGATCCAGATGAACATTTATGTTTTTTAATCTACGCTATTACAACATCACAGTCAGATGAGGTTAAAAACTAAGTGTGATGGTTTTGTCTAGATTTTAAAAAAAGATTAGATTTTCATTGAGTAATATATTTTCTTGATGACTTATTAAATGTTGAAAATCTTCACCTTTAGCAGATCAAGAATATGTTTCAATTAGGTATGAAAATGCTTTTAATTGTACTTCAGGACGAGGCCGCAGCTCTTGACGGGTTTTTCACATCTTATTTAAATTACCATTTTTCCTCTTCACGCTCAAATTAAAAAAGACACTCGTTCTCCGGTGGATGTCAAAAGCCATCGCCGTGAGCGCGGGGAATCTCAGAGTTCAGCTAAAGAAACATGAAACAAGTTTGAATGAAGTCAGCACAACAAACATAAAAAAAAGAGAGAAAGAGATGAAATGATCATTATTCCAGTGAAACGAGCATCACAGCACAGCCGTTTAGGAGCGTCTGAGGTCAGACCTTCTCATCACTGTCACCACGAAACCTCTTTGCTACGGGCTTTTTACTGTTTGAACTCAAAGTTTCCAGCAAACGCGGGGGGAGTCTGTAATGTATCAGTGTCGGGCTGGTAATACATTTTAAATCAATTGCTCATCGCTCATAGGTTTATCTATTAGATGGATTTGCTGCTCGCACAACACCCACAGCCACGTATTGATGTTTGGATTCATTTTGGAGTAACGGGGTCTAAATCTAATGCAATTATGCAGCACAAAGAGGATCCCATTTATACGTCTGCTGCAGGGTAAATGAGTCTGGTGTAATAAGCCCTCTGAGTCGGGCTACAGCGCCAGGCTTCTCAGTTATTGATGCGGTTTTGGATCATTTATAGGACGGACTGGAAGTCCTATCAATAAAGTTGCGCTGCGGCTTTATATGCAGCTCGGGGGTAAGTTATCAGCCGCCGGGGGGGAAGAATGGCCACAGATTTCTATCACTCGTATTGACCGTCTCTGTGTTGGCGATTGGTTGCTTTCCGCCCGCCGTCGGCTCCTTTACTCTTGCGTTGAGACGTATTCACACCCCCCGAGGCAGTTTGATGTGCGAGTAAATCAGCCTATTTACAATAACTACTGTTGCCGTGACAAACACTTCTACCACAGGGGCTATTATTATGACTCACAAGGCTTTTAAAGAGCCGAGCTCCAGCTCTGAGCTCCTTCTCGGGTTTTTTTTTTTCTCCACAGGTTTGAGAACAAAGTCACTGTACATCCTGGAACGTCCTCCACAACTTCCACTGATGAGTTGTCGGGGGTTTTTTTTCTCCCACCAGTGGTTTCAGCAATGAGCTGTGAAGAGGGGAACTCTTCCAGGGAAATCGCGTCGGCCTCTCGTTATATCCAATATATTGTATTGTACATAACATGCTTGAACGTATGCAGATGATGCTGAGAAGCCCTGAATCGATCGTGTTCACGATTGTCTTGCTCTGGCGTTCTATTACTTTATGATGATGCGCTCACTAATGTCGTGTTTACGCCACATTGTTTCAAGTGACAACGCATCGTCTTTGCATTTTTTGTTGACGAGAGGTTTCACATTTATGCGGGAATGCGTTTAAAACGATGTCTGTTTACACAAAGACTGCAGAAACGATTTATCATGTCAGGCCACAAGTTGGTGCTGTTGGTTTGTTTTTGTAATGGAACCACACACACATACACACACATGCATGCAGAGACTAACACGCTCTAAACACTGACAGTGGGAGGCCCGACCTCCAAGTTGGATTTTTATCCCCCGCCGTAGCCGATTGGCCCCGAAGGGGGATCTTGAAACAGTCTCCGTACGTCCGTACGTCCGTCCGTTCGAACGTTTCTACCTATATCTCGGCAACCCCTGGGCCCCCAGTGACCAAACTTCACATGTGGATACATCTCAGAGGGGGAAGGGATACTATGGTGACCTTGACCTAATTTGCATATTAAGTAGGTCACAGGGTCACGAAGTGCTTAAAAACACATTTTGGGCTCTGGAGGCCTAGGTTTTTGAGCTAGGGCTCTGAAATTTTATACACACATGATACACACTCCAGGGATAACCTCCAGTACACCAAGTGACCTGACCTTGACCTTGACCTTGACCTTGAAGATTGGTAGGGTCTGAAGTTTGCTCGTCATGGTTGCACAATACATGTATTTTCATATAAACATTTCTCCTCATTTCTCAGCAGTTCCTGGGCCCACAGTCACCAAACTTCACACATGGACACTCCACCTGGGGAGAAGGGGCACCATGGTGACCATGACCTCATTTGCATATCAGGTCACAGGGTCACTAAGTGCATAAAAACACCTTTTGGGCTCTGGAGACGTATTTTGACATAGCTTATGAAGAAGACCTTTCAGATTCTACATAATTATCTACTAGGACCCATGGAACACCCTCTAGTGTACCAAGTGTGCTGCCTTAGAGCTGCTTTGTGAGAAAATATAAAGCCCTCCGGCGGGGGATTAGCCGAGCAACGGCCTTCTTGTTTATTTATTACAGAGGCTGTCAAAATAAAAGTGCCTTGTCCCAGGAGAACATGGCCCCGGGAGTCATGACACTCTCGTTGCATTTTAGTGTGTTTCCATGGAGACGGAGTCGGATTGTTTTCTGAAAAGGTTCCACCTCGGGAGCCGTTTTCCAAAACGCTGCATTTTCACGGACTCCGATTCGCCGTTGTCGCGTAAAAGTGCGACAAAGGTTTTCCATTTTCACGTGGAAACAATTTCTTGGGGTCGAACGTGTGAGTCGGTCGGACGAGTCCGGGCTGCGACCGGCCGTCACCCAGAGACCGGCGGGGCTCGGCGCCAGCAAAGCATCACAGGAGACGTCTGAGTGCACGGAGTCGCTTCCAAACAGCCGTCATCCGCCTGAGCTGCGCTGCTGGATTGTCATTAGACCCGACTGCAGCGACGCCACACAAACAGACGAAATCACAAGCTATTTTCTCGCCTGTGGTGATGAAGGGAAACTAGATAAACACTTCGTTGTAACCTAATGTATGACATTATGGCAAAACTGAAATTTATTTTGATGCCGCGTCTCTTCTGTTAAACAGTTTGACACGAGTGTTGTTCTTTTTTGCCGAGCGAGGAATCTCATTACTGTCAGGAGTCGACTGGAATGGCTCATCCCGCTCCTCGCCTCATCATCATGGTTTACTTTGAACGATGTGAAAAGATGCCACAATGGCTTCTGAAAGCGAGGAGCTGTTTTTGAAACATAATCCAACGAAGGGTTAGAGTTAAAACAAAACAAAGAAGAAGAAAAAAAGCAACACATTTGCTTCCATTTGGATCAGATGGTGATGTGAAGAAATAAGTGGAGTGTAAAACAACTAATTAATTCATCCAAACATACATCATTAGAGCTGAAGATATTGTGAGTGTGCTGGCGACAAATGAAAATAATTGAATAAGCTTTGACTCAGGGGTGTTAAACATAAGTGTCGGGCCAAAACGGGCCCACCAAGAGGCTCCAGCCCGCCAAAATAATGGTCAGCCTTTTTAAAACGAGGCTCAGAGCCATGAGATTGTAACACCGTCCACAATGCAACAGCTACAGGAGCTTTTATTGGTCATTTCATTGTATTTTGCGTTAAAATTCACTTTTTGCAGCAACAGTTTAGTTTCGGGAAAATTTTCACCACAACAAGAACCTTTAAGATTTAAATTGTAATCTTATCATGGCACTATTTTACCGGAAGAGCCCAGGATGCGGTGGTTCTGAACTAAAGTGTGTTTGACATTCCTGATACAGAGCGAAACCAAAGATTTTACAGTTAGGGACGATATGAAAAGAGAACACTCAAAACAAAAACATCAAATCAGAAACAGAAGATCAACGAATTGCTATTGGGTCCTATCAACCAGTGACTATCATTTAATGAGAAAAACAACCAAATTCGCTCGTTGTACATTCAGCGTTGTAAAATAATGGAGATGAGTAATGGAGTGTAAGAGAGAGATCAATAAAGTACGTCTGAAACATCCTAAATGTATCTCGATGTATAAATATACGCTCTTTTGTTGATTTATGATCAGTTTTCACACCAAAACTCTCACTCCAGCAGAAAACATTGGGAGATTTAATACAATACTGGACAATATAAGTATATTGTGAGACTTGGTGGGGGGGGGGGGGGTAATGTGGGTAAACCTCTGAGCGAGGGGCTCGTCCCGATTCAGCAAATTCAAATCATCTCCAAAGCAGGAAGATTTTATGGGGGTTTTATAAAAAAAAATAAAAATCCCCGTTCGTTCTAAACAAATGCTATTTTCAAGCTAAACCAATGAAGTGGTTGGAAGTGTTAAGAGGATTTTGAAAGGATTTCTTGGTACAATCTCTGGAACAAATCTCACAAGGAGCAATTTCAACTTCGACTTTCAATACTTTCGCCTAAATTCTTAATTTTACAGACTGAATTGAGCAAAGGAAAAAAAAAAACCCGATGCA
This sequence comes from Blennius ocellaris, assembly GCF_963422515.1. Lineage (NCBI taxonomy): Eukaryota > Metazoa > Chordata > Actinopteri > Blenniiformes > Blenniidae > Blennius > Blennius ocellaris. The sequence goes on along the minus strand of NC_137650.1, from coordinate 34,901,472 downwards.
GGATCTGTCTTCTTTACGCTCAAAGCTGCAGTTACATCAGGAAACTTTCAAACAATGGGACAGCAGGTGGGAATGTAGTTTAATAAACTGGTATCGGTGCATCCTTATCCCACACACATTCCTATAACACACATATTTAGACCTGAAGTCATTGTTGTATGGAGATAGATTAAGAATTATTCATGCAAATTGAAAACTGTAACAAATACTGATATTTCCTCTGGATCCCAAAAGCAGGTAACAAAAACATTTAAACATTTGTGCTCGGAAAGAGACAAAAACTGTGGGCGTTGTAATGTGGTTCAGGACTCATCCTCCCATACAATGAGATGTTCTGATCAGAGAAGCACATCATTGTATTAACAAGCTTCAAATGAACTACTTCACTTCATTTAGGACATCTGAGGGGATCATTACGTCTCATAATCAACTCTTACACTCAAAGAAACCCAAAGCCGACCATTCGCTTGCGATGTGAGATTATATTCTCCCCGTAGTTCTATAACTAATGCAATTATAGAGAACAAAATAATCAGTATTGTGGCGACGGTGCTCTCTCGATCCCTCAAAAACGTATTGCTCGTGGCCCCTTGCTGCCTCTGTTCTCGGTTGTGGGCTATTTGATGTGGTAATTTTCCCTCAAGGTGATAAAAAAAAAAAAAAAAAATCCTAACAGGACAAGGCCATAAAACCACACAGCGATGGTATAAAGCAGCCATGTTTTTTAATACCCTCTCCCGTCCCAATGAGTCAGGCACATTTTCATTCTCGTTGACACACGGCGCCTCGCTGGTTAACCTCGCAGGCCCTTTTCATCATCCCCGGGAATCAACAAAGTGAAACAAACGGTGGCCGCTTGGGTAGCGTGAGCGACGCGCCGGGCTGTTTGAAGTGGCTTCCAGCTGCGTCGCACATCTTTTTTTTTTTTACCAGGTCTAAAGCAGGTGTAATAAACCAGCCCACTGAGCGTGACCATCCCCGGAGCCCCGCCATGGAGTTCATCAACATGCGCCCGCCGCCGCCGCCGCCGCCGCCGCGCTCTCTTTTAAAGTTATGGCGTCTGGAGGGCTTTGCATACGGGAGCCGGCGAGACGCCCTGATGGTCGGAGATAAAGTGGAGCTCTGAAAAGCCACGAGGCGTCGCGGACGATAAAATCAACAACACCGGGAAAAGGAGAAAAAAAAAAAAAACTTTTCCATTTTCAAACATGTTTGTGCGCGAACGTTGCGATAGATATCTGGGTTGGATGTCTATTCTGTGAAATGTCAACATGATATCAAAATATAATCCATGTTTTAAATGCATTTTCCAAAATAAGAAATAGCCTGTGGGCGAAGAAGATCAGGGCGTCAAGTCGTTTTAGTTCAGAGGCCCGTAAAATAGTGAGATATTAAACTGTGGATGCTAATAACGACTTCACACGTCCATCCATCATCACTTTATCCATCTGAGGATCGCAAGCTATAAATGAAAGCAGCGTAAATCACAGTCATCAGCGACAATCACTGCAGGAAATGTACAGTCGATGTTTCTGGTCTGCAGGAGGAATCATAAAATGGTCACGTTGTCCACACTGCCAAACAACAAAGCATTTTGTTTTCCCTGGTTTCGCTCCAAGCCACTGAAAACACGACGTTTTGGAAAACGACTCCCAAGGAACGGGGGGAAAACGAAACTTTCTGGAAACGCTCCGATTTCCTGTAGCTGCTGTAAAACCTGCTGCCGCGCGCCACGGCTGTCGTAAACAGTTGTTCTGCACACGCTCAGTCGATAAACAATAACAACAATGTTTTCCTCCAGAGTGTCATGACTGCCAGTCCATATTCTCCTGGGACTTGGTACTTTTATTTTGACAGCCACTGTAATGATAGTAGTCGTATAAAAGTAGCCCAGCATGCTAACTGCATCATTTTCAGGCCTTAAAATCTCATTGTTATCATGTAGATTTGACACTAAAGCTTTTATATGTGGAAAGAAGACAAAAACCTATGAGGGGACAACTTTCAAATTGTTTTTCCTGCTTCATGGAGAGTCGATGTTTTTAAAAACAGGCTCAAGAATCACCTTTTAATTCTTCTTTAGTCCATTTTATCTCCTTCATTTCAATAATGTAAAGAAAAAGGTTTTGGGCAACATGTAGTTTCTCCATTTATTTGACATTTTTCACAATTTTAGTTAGTTTTCGAATATATTTTTCAATATTTTATTTATTTTTGTATTTTCATATATTGATTTGGTCCATTTGTTTTTGTTTATAATGTAGAGAACCTATAGTAATGTATAGTAACGTAGAGAATGCATAGAACTTTCTCGCGGAGCGTTTTAAACCATACCGCAGCATTTCCACTCCCTCTATAATTTGCTCAGTTACTCTTAAAATAACTTTTCCGGATTGCAGAATATGTATTTCGAGTCATCCAATCAATATCCAAGCGCTCGACAGTTCTTGTTGACAGAAGTCATAATAAGGTACATTTCTTCCACTGAGCGTTTCTTTGTGGCTGTCGCTTCCGCTTGAGTGCGTCTCCTGATTTAATGAGGTGAATTTCGCACACAAACGCAGCAGACGCGTAAGAAAGTGATGTAGACAAAAGGCTTATTTTTTGGGGGGGGGGTTTGATTTGTTTTACTATTTTATTTGTAGTAGTTTGTTTCTAAATCAAATGAGATGCTGAGACGGTCTGATTTGGAATACTGACAAAAGGGAAATGGCTTGTTTTGATAAATGAGATTTGTCGCTTCTATGTGTTCTGATGGAGCAGAACGAGTCAAGAGAAGGAGGAATTCGTCGGGTGTGCGGAACATTAAGATGTTTTTAGTCTCCCACTTTCATCATAGCGAAAAATGTTCACAGTGTAGGAGGATGAACAATGAAATCATCCTCCCTGCAATAATGTCATTACTCTTTCTGTGTACTTTATATATGTATTTAGGTTATTTATGTTGTGTGTGTGTGGGTGTGGTTAAGTACTTTATATTTATGGGTGTATACATAGCTATAGCTTTGATTTTCTGTTGACTTTTAATCACATTGTGGTTGGAATTATGCATGAATATGAAAAAAAAGTTAGAAACCAACTTGTTATGGTTACGTTTTTTTTAAAGAGGAAAAAAGATCATTTGAATTTCATTTAGGATCAATATATCTATCTATCCATCCATCAGATATTTAACGTATTCTTCCTCGTCCTAATAAATGACTTGTCAGCCTTCCAGCAGGATTTCTATTAGTGTTGTTGAAGTGTAAAATGCAGGTTGGAGGTTTTATCAAGGTGTCCACTTTTCAAGTCCTCTCTAGGGATTTTATTTAATTTTTTTAAATAAATTCAAACGCCTGGTCTTCATTGTTTTCCAGCAGGATATTAAGCACATGTTTACTGGACGTTTTGTATCTCAGAGCTGAAAACACCGGCGTCTTCGCTTCTCATCTGCCCACAAAAGGCCAATGCACAAGTGTTGATTTTCTGAGAGAGAGAGAGAGAAAAAAAAACGAACATGTTATCTTTTACCATCTGCGCTGTTCACGTCTGTTTACCCAGTAAGATTGGAAGAGATTGAGGAACGTGTGCGAGGCTAATCTGAATTTGTGTCTTCGGTTGCAGAGCTGCATTACTTTGTTATATAACTGACTTTAGATCATATAAAGGAGGCAAAATTCATATATATTCAAATTACAAGTACTATTTTGAGTAAATTTGTATACTTTAAAAATCTCAAGGTTGGGAAAAGTGTCTTTTTTTTTTAAAGTCAATATTTTGAACCCCACTATTGAAGCAATATTGGATCAAACTGGCTTCAAGCACAATTTTCATTTATTTATTTATTTCTTTTTTGCTTTGCCACCATGCAAGAGAGAAAGAGCGAAGCACAATATTAAAGAGCATATGAGATTCTGTACTGTGCAGTTTTTCTGAAGTTTTTTTTTGTACTTCTTCCCAGGAAGTCACACTCTCAGCAATTTACAAGGAAGAAATGAAACTCAGAAAGTAGTTAAGCTTCCTGCTGCTTCAGAAAAGTATCAGAGTCGAGGTAATGGCCACCCATTCTTTGCCGTGAGTGATTTCCTACAGTGCACGCGCTCTGCAGAACATCCAGACCAACTTTTTACCGTGCTCGGCGGCTAATCGCCTCCTGGGTAGACAAAACTGAATTATTCAGAGGGTGAGTGATGGGGGTGGGGGGGTGGGGGGGGGGAAATACTGGAACATTGGGGAACTGAGAGAAAGGTGATGCGAGACACAAGGAAACATTCATTAGAAGCCAAAGAGAGCAGCCCTGATTGGACGAAAGCCCAGAAGAAGGAGCCAGTCCGGAAATGTTGCACCAGTAAAAACACAACCTGCGACGGCAAACGCAACACATTAGGCAATTATGTGATCGCACCAGCATCCACATCACAAAAAAGATAAAAGCCGGAGCGAAGTACACACAGAAGTCCAAGGTCTTTGGCTACAAGCATAATTCAAGCTGGAAGCAAAACAGGGAAATATCAAAGTAGCCTGATTATTTACTAAAATATACAAAAGAATCTCAGCCGGGCTTGGCCTTGCCGTAAGCCTTTGGGGATAACAGGACTTTGTCCCAACACATGAATAATGTAAGCGGAGTGGTTGTGAAATTTCCAATGATTTATGAAGAAGCCCCCGCAGATTGTGTTCACTTCATTTGACTGTGTTTAAAGGGAGTACCTTCAACCAACTGCAAACCAAGGGAAGGAGCCACATCTGCAGGGTTTTATTTCTTTGTTGTTGTTGTTTTCAGTCTTGCACTCACAAAAAAAAGGAAAAAAATCAAGTAAACAGGAGCTTCGACAACTTTTCAGGTGGGATATTAATTTATAAAATGCAAATGAGAACAACAGCACAAAAAATATGTATATTTAAATATGTGTAGCAATTCAATTAATCTTTCCTCATAACAAAGCTTCTTAATTATTGGAAAAAAAGATTTTTTTCAATTTTTTTGAATGCAATCACTTAGCATACGCCTCAAACGTGTTATTTTTCCACTGTGGTAGGAAACCACAGTCCAGTAGATGGACAGTAATAACAGTGTCATGACTCCCAGTCCACATTCTCCTGGGAGTTGGTACTTTTATTTTGACAGTCACCAGTAATAGCAATCCAACTCTGTCACCTGTCCATACAAATGTCCACGTGACCTGAAAGCTCCGTTGTTTTTAGCGTTTCCACCATCGCCGTGTAAACGGACATTGTTTTCAAAAGGTTTGCCGCGTAAACACCAAACTTCTCTGGAACAAAAATGCAAAAAACGATGCGTTTTCACTTGAATCTTTGACGTGTAACCGGGACCTGGGATGCGAGGGATTCTTGCTGCAGGGCCTTTGAACAAATTCAAGTTTCTTTAAGGCTGATGAGAAGAAAAATAAATGGAAGGAGAAGGAGCCATGTGAAAGACGGCTGTTCTGGTTAAATGGTTGATTTGATGTTCAGAAGAGACCTTCGTGACAAAACATTTACTTCCCGGGATAACGTCACTGAGCTGGAGGAGATGGATGAGGAGAAGGAGGGGAAGCCAAGGGCTGAGCCTTGAGGGATGCCAGGGAACAGCAGGGTCAGTGAAGGGGGAGGGCGGTTATTGATCTGTTGGTGCAATAGAATTGTAGGATGCTGGTTGTGGACGTGAGACTGTAAAGGAGGTTTTCATGCTGCAGGTCAAGGAGGACGAGGATGTGGAGTTTCCCAGAGGACAGGAGGCCATTTGTAGTTTTACTGAGAGCAGCTTGTGTTCAGGACCAAATCCAGACCGGCAGTTTCATCGAGGTTGTTGTCGACTTCCAGAGATTTACATGAGGTATACCGTGGCAGTACAATTCTCTTTTGTCAGTCTAGGACTGGAGAAGTTCCCCTTTCATGCCACTGTAGAGAGTAAACAGACGCTCTGACGGCCTTAAGGGTGTTTTTATCTGGAAAAACTTCTAAACTGTGTTTAAATTCGATAGTTGATTAATTCAACCCAGATGTATTTTGGGAGGTTATTCCCCCTGGTGCTCGAGTAAATCTCACTAATCTCATAAAGTCCAACTAATACCCCACGAGAATATGTTTTTTTTCTGCATTTGATAGACGCTTTCGGACAAAACAGGAAGACATGATGTCGGCATCTCGAGGGTTTAATTTTTGCAATGCAATAAATAAATACGTTGTCCCTATTGTGGAAATGCAGCTAATCCCAAATCCAGCCCCGCGTGCATTAATTAAGACTAAATTGGACATTCCCTTTCATTGCATTATTAAAGCCACTAAGTAGGAATGTGTAGGGATTACAAAATAATATCACGAGAGAGAGAGAATGACGCTTCGTCCACTTCTTTTCTACTTCCTTTTTTGTTTGTTTACATGGGAAATCGGCCAAATTAGATGAGCAAAGGTTGAAAAAAATATACGTATATATTAAAAAATAATAAGAGAAGGAAATTGTAATGTGTTATTGCCTGAAGGCCCCCCCCCCCCCCAAGAGGAACAACCCGAGATCTCAAGCAGATTCATTAAAGTGTTCCATGTGTAGGATCCCGGCCGACGCGCTCCTCAGGTGCATTTCAAAGCAGCCCCGCCATTGACAGGCGTCATTTTACATCCTCAGCCTGAAGCGTCAAGATTTTCTGTGACACGTGAAATGCAGGACTCGGATCGCCTTGCTCACCCAGAGCCAATTATCATCCCGTGCAGATGGAGGGAATCACAGCTTTGTAACGTGACGAGAGCAATCAAAGTGTCTTACCTCGTCTTGATAGATGAAAAAGAGCATGATGGACAGGATTTCCAGGAAGAAGATGAGCAGGAGAAGGATAAAGAACTGTGGAGACACCAAGAGAAGGTAGTTTTGGTTATTTAGCATCGCTGTTGGCCTGCTTTTTAATCTTGAAGTGTTTCCACCGAAACCCTGAAACGCAGCGTGACGGGAGGCGACACAATGAACTAGCTCACACCTTTTAAACAAGTCACGACGGAGGCATGATGAAAGCCTCTAGGAGAACATATTGGACAATTCTTTATTTTCTTCTGCTGTTACAAGAACGTTCATTTCAATAATACAGCCATTAAAAACCCTTAAATCATCAGCGGCTTAATCGCCACTGACGTTTGGAACAACAGAGTTTACCGGGGGACTCGCTCCAGATCGTCGTTCGCCAGAGTATCAGTCATACTTTAAGCATGTTATCATGTATCACACGCTAAAGAGTCCCCGGGGATCACACGCCAGCATTACGACATGATTAATATATGACAGGTGGTTCATGGCCACGCATATCCTTCGCGATAAAGAACAAGTATAAATGAGGCTTTACGGCATTTTATTAAGTACTGATATGGGTACTCGGTAAAGGTTAGTACTTTAAAATAATGGTATCAATGCATCCCCACACTTCACATAATTCTAATATATCGCACTTTTTGAATTAGTGTTGGGTGTGAGAATGAAAAGAAAATGAAAACCTTACAGAGATTGATTTTTCCCATGTACTCGACAGAGGCAGGCAGTCAAAGGTCAGCGCTCGTATTTCAACTCGTCCTTTTAAAAAGTGGTATTGGCGCATCCCGAGTAAAGACCCCGGGGGGGGGGGGGGGGGGGGGGGTGGGTGAACAGGATGTGTCTGCACTGGATGGCTGGACAAAACCAACGCGTGTCAGAAGGGGAGGATGGAAAACGGTCACAAACGAGAGCCGTGAGCCGAGTGGTGTCAAATAGAAAGAGTTAACATGGACGGAGGCGCCGTACATTGTTTGGCCTCCACGTCTCCACCTGACAGGTCGGGGGAGGGAGGAGAGGGGACTGGAGGCGGTGGAGCGAGTCGGACACTCTGACGGAGGAGGTAGACATTTTCCTCTCGATGCTCCTTTTGAATTTGTTAAAGGAAGCCACATTTTATTCCCTGCCGGCCCCCACCCTGCCCCCCTCCCCCTCCTCCTCCTCCTCCTCCTCCTCCCTGTAGAGGCCTGGATGAGCTGCCTGATGGGTGATACGTCTTCTTCCTTGTGGGCCCATTTGAGTGCTTAAAGCGGTTACGAGCTCATCCATCAGCTCTTCTGCTGGGATCTGGCTCCGTCTCGCCGACTGGCAGCGACTGTCTGAACCGAGGAGGGCGGAAATATTTTCAGAGGCAACGCCACAATGTTCCGGGAGGTCACCAAACTATCCCAAAGAAATGGCACTGCATTATCGGCCGATGACGAGCAGATGAGGATCTGGACGAGGACAAAACCACACGTGGAAAAGCAAGAGTTTGCACTTGTGCTGCGATTCAGAGGAAAGTTTGGGGGAAGATTGAAGCCGGAGATGAATTCATGCCGGTTGGTTTGTAGCGGTTATACACTCAATCACAGAGCTTCCACACAAAACTGGATCCCGCATGTGTGGCTGTCGTGGTGGTATTTTTAACTTACAAGCTTATACAATGTGTGACGTGTCAAACTGCTGCAGGAATCCCCCCCCGTTTCTGCACGTCCACTACAATATGGCTGGAAGCACATCTGTTTGCTCTGCTGGGAGCCGATTGCTGCCGGCTGTGTTTAGGGGTCGTGCTCACCTCTCGTTCTCACGCTGACCTTTAAACATTAGAACTGAAAAGGCAGATACGCCACATAATGAACAGCTTCTGTTAATGAGCTAAATGCAAGACAATGCCTCTGAGGCGGTTGTTGCTGCATTATCGCCTGCCGCAGGAAAAAATGTCGGCGATGCAAATCAAACATGATCTTCTGTTTAAGTTTTTTTTTTTTTTTTTTTTTTTAAACTTAAGTTTTATTGAAATTTTTCAGTTTTCGCAGGTCAGGGCAAAACAAATATACAACCATCTTTCATCAACCAAAGTCTATTGTCCAGTGGTGGCGGTGTCCTCTTCTGTCCTCCTGAAATCAGTCCATTTTTCCCACTTTTCTTCAAATTGAGACTCCTGTAATCTTAGTTTGTACGCGAGTCTCTCCATTACAAATATTTCCTCAACAACCCGTAACCACTGCTCTCGGGTCGGCGGCTCCACTTTGTACCACAATCTGGTTATCACTTTCTTGCTTGCTGTTAGTAATACCTTAAACAGATATGCGTCTTCTCTTTGTATCACATTATGAGTTATGTTTCCCAAATACAGCATCTTACAAGTTTTGGGGAACTGATATCCTATTACTTTTTGTAAACTCTGCCATATTTGTTCCCAATACACCTGTAGTTTGTGACAGGACCAAAATATATGTGTGTGATCTGCATCAACGTGTCCGCACTGTCTCCAACATGGTCGTTGTGCTGACACCACTTTTGTCCTTATTTTTTGGAGTTATGAAAAATCTAACAATATTTTTCCAACTAAATTCCCGCCAAACCCCGGAGCTGGTGGCCGTGGACTGTGATTTACACATAACAAACCATTCCTCTTCTGTTATCTGTTCATTTAGCTCTCTTTCCCATTTTTCTTTAAAATATAGAGAGGAATTGTCCCTTTTCCACACCAGGTTTTGGTATAAAGCTGAGATCACTCTACACTTTTTCCCTTCATAAGCTTTCTGGAATATCTCCACTAGATCTTCTGTTTAAGTTTAAGCTGCTTCTGAGGCGTAGTGTTCGGTCCCAGTACAGCTCTTTTATATCGAAGTGTATTTGGCTGTTCGTTGACTGGGGATGCACCAACAACACTTTTGTAAAGAACAGTTACAAGTCAAATATTAGGCTTCAGCTACATGTCAATACTGAGTAAATGTTTTCAGCAGTAGTAAAATCACACTGTATGTTGTATTTTTTGTTTCTTCACATAAACGCCTTCCAGTGATTAGAAACTTTTAGTCAATCAGCCTATTTAATGTCAAAGAAATAAATATAGAAATCTTATATAAATAAAGTAATTTTGCCCGTCAGGTTTTTCCTCTGTCCCAACTCTTAAGAAATGGTAAAACTACTTACTTCCAATATCTAATGTTTTCTGTTCTTGTTATTAACAAGTCTTTCTGCAACATGAAAATCATTGTATCCTTTACAATTTACACATTGTCCCAACATTTTTACAGTTGAGACTTATCTTATATATCTGAACCATCATTGAATTGAAATATTTTCTAAGTAGAAATAGCTGTTGCCACAAGTTTGATTTTGACAGAAGTCAGCATTTAAGCCTAAATTATACTTCTGTGTGTGTGTGTGTGTGTGTGTGTGTGTGTGTGTGTGTGTGTGTGTGTGTGTGCGTGTGCGTGTGTGTGTGCGCGTGCGTGTGTGGCTTCTTATAGACTGTCAGCACAAGCCTTGGCGCTTTTTTTCATTTTGAGATATGGCTTGTTGTGCTGTGTGTGTGTGTGTTTGTTTGTTGATGCAGGAGTCTGATCGCGGTTGCAGCAGATGGATGTTTACATAATGTGTCGTGGTCGGTCGCAATGCCGGCTCTCGTTTGCAGGAGCGCTGATGGCGTGCCGATGGGCTTTACCTGGCGTTTATCCAGCCGGTTGCTCTCGTGAGAGCCCCCAGACTGGTGCCAATTATTGTGGTTTTGCCCCTCCGTTATAAATCAACACGCATCCAAACAGCTTGAGCCGGTGCAACTGCAACCTCCCATGTCAGTGCCTTAAGGATATCGAATGACAGAAAATAGTTGTGTGTGTGTGTGTGTGTGTGTGTGTGTGTGTGTGTGTGTGTGTGTGTGTGTGTGTGTGTGTGTGTGTGTGTGTGTGTGTGTGTGTGTGTGTGTGTGTGTGTGTGTGTGTGTGTGTGTGTGTGTGTGTGTGTGTGTGTGTGTGTGTGTGTGTTTTATCATGGAGGCGATAGGCTGATTGTCTTGGTTTGCGTCCTTGAAATAATGTAAAGTTATAGGCTCACTGTATATTGAGAATATTTTGTATTGCACAATTGGGAGTTGAGGACCCCCCCCCCCCCCCCCCCCCAATGAATTTTGGCACTGCGAGCTCTGTGTACCTCAAGCTTATGGCTTTACAAATATTTTACATTTATATGACTTTTAATTTGATCCTTTAAGCAGTTTTGAAGCCAGCAAGTACATTTCTACTTGTACTTGAGCAAAAAGCGCCAAACCTATCTACACTGTGTGTATACCAATCCTGGCCACGTACTCTATTTTTAGAGGATTTTTCTTTTACTGGATTGTTTTATATTTTATTTTTATTTTTATTTTTACGTATTCTATTTTTTGTGCTCTTTTTTGCTCTTACATATGTTTACATATTTTAATTCCATAGTTTTATAAGTTCTGCACCTGTTTAAGCTGTTGTAAGTTTGTGTTGCCCCCCGGGGAGGAATCAAGCTCTCTACTCTACTCTTACACTTTAACTTCTCGACAGGTATTTTGAAAAGCTTTATTGAATGATGAACGCGAACACTTCTGACTGCTTTCACCTCCAGCAGTCTGGAAGGCTCCAGGGCACCACTGCATGTACCGTGCGTGTACCAGTCATACTTTAATCATGTTTAGCGTGTAGCGCCTCTGGTGTGTGAGCGCCGTTACCCTTTAGCATTTAGCATGTAGCACGGCTGGGAGTCAAACCCTCCTGGATCCAGTGAGCAGTGGTTGCTATGATCATATTGTGGCTCTCTGCAGCGTCACACGCACATCCGGGAGCCGGTTTGTACATTTCTACCAGTTAATGGCTCTGAAACAGCCATCAGACAAAAGTTTCCTTCCATTGGACTCAATCTGAGAAGCGTGAATACATCTTTATCTGCGTGCTTCTTTATTGCCTTGCTCGAGGGCCGGAGCTAATACGTGTGATATTGGTTCATCTCGGAGTTGGATAATTGCTTTGACTTCAGAGCGAGTTAAACATGTTTTGCTCATCCTTCCCGACGGCTCCTCGGGTGAGTTCAAGTTTAATCATCACCTCTGTGTGTGTTGTTCTGTCCGTCCCCTCGGTGCGCTCTGCGATGCTTCCTGCTTTTGCTTTCTTGTCTCATCAATCTCCTCGTGTTGTCGAGGTTAAAATCTGTAGCCGCCTACAGTGGGAGTGGGTTCATGTTGCTGTGAGATCACAGACAGCCTGAAATCATCATTTAATGTTTGTGGCCGCAGAGCGCGGCTGCTGCGACGAGCTGCAGCAGGCGCCAGACAATAGAAATGCAGCAGGAGCTAACGACGACCGCGACGCCGGAGCTGCACCCAAACAATAGTTTGCAGATTCCCAAGGTGGTGAAAGTTTGGACGACTTCCACATTCTGTGTCTGTAACTGAGCTTCTTCCCCGTTGAACAAAACACGACCAGAACGACGGCTCGGCTCTATGGGGTTATATTTGTGCCAAAATTCTGAGCGAGCGATGGGAAAATTTGAGCGCAAAAAAATGTATTGTGCAAGCGCACTAATAGCATTTTGAGGAAATATTTAAATTGCGCAAAGACAAACTTGAGATTGCACGCTCAAAAATAATTTCTGCGCTCAGATTCTTCCTCTGCGCTCAACCTCTCTCTCTCTCTCTCTCTCTCTCTCTCTCTCTCGCTCGCTCAGATCTCTCCACGTCCGCTCAAGTCCTGCTGTGCGCTCGCTCAAAATGTGCAAAGCCCAAAATGTGACAGACACGGTTGTCCACCAATCACAGAAATTCGGGGCGGGCGTTGAATTCTGATTGGTTGCTTCGATTTCTGGAAGTTCCTCATAACCGACGAAGAAGAAGAGGGAAAAACAAACTGCGAAGGAAAACAGAAATAAGGAAAACTAAAGATAATGATCCTGGATTACAACATGTTTTCCCCCGCAGTTTGTTTTTCCCTCTTCTTCTTCTTCTTCTTCGTTGGTTATGAGGCACTTCCAGAATCTGAAGCAACCAATCAGAGTTCAACGCCCGCCCCGAATTTCTGTGATTGGTGGACAACCGTGTCTGTCACATTTTGGGCTTTGCACATTTTGAGCGAGCGCACAGCAGGACTTGAGCGGACGTGGAGAGATTTGAGCGAGAGAGAGAGAGAGAGGTTGAGCGAGAGAGAGAGAGGTTGAGCGCAGAGGAAGAATCTGAGCGCAGGAATGATTTTTGAGCGCGCAATCTCAAGTTTATCTTTGCGCAATTTAAATATTTCCTCAAAATGTCATTAGTGTGCTTGCACAATACATTTTTTTGCGCTCAAATTTTCCCATCGCTCGCTCAGAATTTTGGCACAAATATAACCCCATACGGCTCTCGTTTCGCCTCGTTCAGTTATTTCCTGAAGGCGCCGGTGGAATGTGAAGATGACTTTGTTGTTAATGTGTGATGAAGTACGTCGTAGTGCTTGTCGTCTCCGGTGTAGCGGAGAGCCGCGCTAGCAGTCAAACTTTAATGTCGTACTCAGCTCTATAAAAGTCATGTCAAACAGTGGCGCCGCTAATAAACTAATAGGAAGGTGAAAATCGCAGAGAATCGATTTGACTGATTTCCTGTTCGGCGTCTTATTGACTCGCCATCGTGTCACATTTTGCGTTTGTGAGTTACGGAAGTCGCACTCATTTGGATTCAGAGGCCACGTGCAGCCTAATCTGATCTGCAGTGAGCCCGACGAGTGCAACGACAATCACAACTCTATACGTTCCCCTTTGTTTAGGTTTAGTTCAGTCTTCTGTGTGTTTTTGCTTCTGAGTGAAACTGCTGGCGAGATGGCAAAATTGGAAGTTAGAGAAAATGTGCAACAAAATACAATGAAATATTTAGAAAAAAACATATCCCATTTCTCATCCTGCTCTTTTATTTATCGTTCATATGCACCTTCTTTTAAATGTTTGACTGTTTGCACTACTTTTTTAAAATATATTTAAATATGTTTTTTTAAATACCTTTTTTACCGGTTGCTAAGCAACGACATTTCGTTGCCAGTTCCTCACTGTGTGACGTACCGTGCAGTGACAATAAAGAAAGTCTATGTCCTTAATTTGCAACTTGTTTACTTTTTGAATTGTATTGCATTAAAGAATGCACAAGATGACTTTGACTTGGTTGGCAAATATGTTAAAAGATCTTAAATTCTGTCTGTTACAATGATTTCCTTTAGTAACGTTAGAAAAAAAAATGCTTTGCAGGACAAAACCTTCCTGCAGGCAAAGCAACTGATGGCAGAAGCAGTGACCCGCCCAACACTCACAGCTGCTTCGCCATCTTCTCATCAGGCATCTGAGTGTGGAATTATAATCAAACCAAAGTAATCATTTAAATGATTACATTTAAAGTTGACCCTTTGCGGTCTGAGGTTATTATCATCATTACTTCTGCTCAGGAATCCTATATCTCCAAATCTGTCAGTCTGTCCCCCCCATCTGTGGTGCGTTTGGCACAAAGTGCTGATAAACTGTTGGCGCGTATAAAAAAAAAAGTATTTTATTTTTTTCAGCTGAGATTTTTATGTTTAATTGGATGTGTAATATCATGACATTTTCAAATAAATGTGTTAGTTTATTGCAATTTGTGGCAGAGGCTTTCAGCGGGAGGGCAATTATAGAGGGTGTTTGAAGTGTGAATGTTTCGTCGTCTCTCAGGACCTTATTTTGAAGGTCAAGTAGGTTTAGCTACTTCAGGAAATTTACATCTGGGGGGCAAAGTTATCTCTTACTGGTGGTGAATATTGTGTTAATTTGGGGTTTTCCACATAAAGCCTGCCAGATGATTCTAAATGTAAAAATACAGATAGTCCACCATTAAAAAAAATCATATTTTTCTTTATTATGTAACTTAACAATAATAACTTAAATTAACTGGTATGATTCCAAAAATGAATTTAAACCTCAGATGACCTCTTTGTTTGTTTGTGATGTCGTTCACAGATTAGCAGCGGTTTACAGCCCAATTTCAAGTGAAAACGCTAAACTTTCGTTTTGGGTCTTTGTTTCCATGACAACGGTACTTGGAGCCGCTGAAAACACAACTTTTCCAGAACTGCTCCCGAAGTGAAACTGTTCGAAAAGTTCTGTGGTTCAGAGTCGGCGTAATAACAATCCAACTCGGCCGTCTGTCCAAACGATTGTAAATGTTTAGAGCATCTTGTTTGCTGCAAGGTGCAAACCACGTGTGTGTGGCTACATCGTGAAAGCAAACGGCGCCCACTAGTGGCCTGACAAGCTAACTGCGGCGATTCTGTGTGAGCAGACGTCGTTTTCACAACGCTGCCATTTAAATGCACAACTTTTCTAAACCAAAAACACAAAAACGAGTTTGCATGTATAATAAAATCTAAGTAACGATGTTGTTGAGTTAAAAGAAGCATCATGTTCGGTGACTTTATAAACATATTTCTGATAGTTGGTTTTCTAAGGAGATGTACCGACAGCCGGATCTATTTGATTTATTTGATCAGATCAGGCCAAACCTCAACATTTAGAGCAAAAGCGTGTGTGAGTGAAGCATGACGTGATTGTAGGAGGTTAAAAGTCACTTCACGTGGAGAAGTTTTCCTCAAGACATCACGGCTTGGTGTCCTCTGTGTATTCTGAGTTTGCCTCACGGCGGATGTGCGTGTTAGCGGTTGGCGGCGGCGGCGGCGGCGGGCTGCCGGCGGGCCCCCGAGGTCTCTTTGGCAGCAAACCTGCATGAATGAATCACTGAGCAGCGGAGAGGATGAAAGGCAGGAGTGTCGACGCTGGAAGGTGAGAAAGCGACGGCGGCACACGGCCCACGACACGTTTGACTCACTCCTGCTCTTTTCACGAGGCGCTCTCGCCGATCGCCGTCGGAAATCGGCTCCCATTGTTCTCTCGCCGGTTCACCGCCTCGACAATATGCTGCTGTGTTGTGAAAAGGTCCGGACTCCGACGCAGAGGGCATCTGGAGCCGCTTGTTCAAGCTCAAGACCGGAATTCATCTTTCTGAGATGAGGAATCTTACAATGAAAAATCTAGTTGATTATGAAAAATCTCAACATTATGACAAAATATAGTTGATTAACCCTCTGGGGCCTGAAGCGTTTTGTGCCGTTTTTCACTACAATTGATTTTTCCTTTATATCGCAGATATAAAATCCTTAAACCTTGCGCCTTTTTTGGTGTCATTTTGTTCAGGACAACCTCATAAATGCATTTCTGAAGTATTTTCATCACTTTGGCACACTGTATTAAAACAGTGGATCTAAAAACACCATAAAATTACAAATTCGGGTGGTAAAAACATAGATTTATTGACTATAAAAGTCACAGACATGGTTAACGAATCATTTTGTTTACTTGTAAAGTAAGTCTAAACTATAATTAACTAAAATTTATCAAAACAGGACTGAAAAAACAGTCATATACAGATATTTACAGTGAAATAGAAGCACTGCCTCAGGCGTTTTTGTAAAACTATTTACAAAAGGTCACATATTTTTCCTCATATCTTTTATTTGGGCGATCAACATCATTTAAAAACGAGCTTGTAGTTTTATATCTGCACTTTCGACACGGATTGAAACACTGGACCAGACGACGCTGTGCTGTGACGCTACTGCCTTTTCAAACGGTCATGTGACGAGGACGCACCGGTGAGTCCGTAGGCCCCAGAGGGTTAACTCCCGATAAACACAAAGGTCCAAATTTTTTTAACGCACACAGCAGGAATACGTGGCTTTTTTTTTTTTTTTTTTTTTAATGATTACTGCCACAAAAAAAAAAAAATAGCAGCTGAAATTGTCCCAAATTGTACAATTCCATTGACTTTGTTAAAAGGTGTATTAAAGACGCTTCATCTCATTCCCAAACATAATAAAGCCAGACAATACATGAGAAACACAGCATGGCCCAAAAACAAATAGGCGAAATAGAGTGAGAGCGTCTTCGGTTACACTAAAGTGAGATTAATGCAAACGATAACAATCACGAGGTGGAGAGACAGAAGCTGCTTAAACGTAACGTATGAAGCCGACTTAATCGTTGATGGTGGAGATTATTCCCGTCAGGTGGGGCGAATAACATACGGGCTTGTTTTTAACAAGTGGATGTTTGAGATGAAGCTGGAAAGCTGTAAACAACACAACCCAGATGTTGTTGCAGGTCAGGAAGATTATTGAAATGCATTCTTTAAAATGTTTTTTTTTTCTTGTGTGTGGACGGAGGAGTCTAAGGCCCCGTTTACATGAAAACAACGTTTTCTGTTTCCACAGAAATGACAGAAACACTGAAAACAAGACAGTAGAATAGAGAACGAAACGCGATAAACATTAACAATGAAACTACACAGACACTCGTATGGATAAACAACAAAGTTGCATTGTTACTACGGCGACTGTCAACTATTCTGAAAAGTTTCCAAGTAAACAATTATGTTTACTTGTGTTTCTGAAAAGTTCCACCTTGGGCGCTGTTCTCAAAATGTTGTGTTGTCTCGGGTATAAATCTGCTCCTTACTTCCTCAGTAAACACCCAAAAGGTTGAGAGTTGATCAGACGGATGCAGCAGAAATAAAAGGCTCTATAGAGACGCATCTTCTGAGAATTTAAATAGCATATGGAACACACTTATGTAGGACTTGAGTAATGTTTGGTCTCTTCCTCGAGGACGTTCAGGAGCAGCTGAGAAAAAAAAACCCCGTCCCTCAGTTTAGGAAGAATCTGTTGACGATCGCCTCCGTCGGCTCGTGAGGAAATAATCTCAGTCAAATTATACGACCTTGTGCCTGAGATGTTCACATTAGACCGGATGAAAGAACACACGATACCGAACTCCACTTTCATAAGCCTCCCATAGGCTGCCAGTGGCTCTTAGTATTCTGAGGCCATGGAATTACAACCGAGAGCAAAGGGACGTCATTAAGAAGGAGGAACTGACACTCTGCAGCACCAGGAAAACAAACAGAGCCGTCCCCTGCGGCTCGGTGAATATTTCACCGTTATTTTGCTCCTAATAGGAAATTTAACTCCTCTTCTTTAGACAAAAGGCAACTGCCAGACTCAATGGGATCGTTTCATGGGGGAAGAATGCACTGGGCTTTTATAATACACTCCAGGAAAAGCTATCGAATTGGCTTGAGGAACATCCAAGTTGCTGATTCGAAGAAGTTAGCGTTGTAAAGCGGGCAGCCGAAATGAGCTGCGAATGATGAATAACCACAAAGTTTTGTGTGGAAATGCTCATAATAGGAAAGGCATTAAGAGTATAATTAAGCTGAGGATGATCAAGCTGTGGTTTTCCCGAACGTTACTTTGACAGGATGACTGCAGCCTCCCTGTCATGCATATTAATAATGGGGAAATATCAAAGCAACTCTCTGAAAACAGCATTTAATTTTTAATTTTTTACTTTTTTGCATAAAAAAATCTTTTAATTGAGATGTAAAATGTCACAAAAAAAAAACCCCAACTGAAATATTTGTTCCAAATTACCCAGCGAGGTATTTTTTTTCCCAAACAAGACTTTGTCGGGGTTGTTTATGTGACAAACACGGCAGTCAGAGGGAAACACATTAGCAGCTGCTCTTGTTTGAACTCTGTCGGTCCGGGCGGAAGCAGAGAGTGCTAGCAGACCAGCTACAGTCGAGCCCAGCTTGTTTTGTTGTGCCGTGCAGCCGCAGTCTCGCCGTGATAAATTATCATAAACAAAGACTTGGATCCCATTACAAGGAGTCCAAAGCAAGCTCAATATGTTCCCTCCGAATCGTCATTATTCAAGCTGAAATATGGTTTCGTGTTTGCAGCGGTGGCTTCCAGCTGCACCATTGCAGGAGGAGATTTATAGGGGATCGGCGTGAAATGAAACAAATAGGGCTGTAAACCGGTTTTTATGAAGGAAAAGGTATCGGAGCTTCCAGGGTTGTTGTGCAACGGCGTCCTTCTACACATCAGCGCTGTGCAGGCTGCTGAAATCCAGGCCTCCAGAATATTGCAGTACTTTTAACTGTTTCCCTCGTGCAGGGCCTGGGAGATGTTCTATTTAATGTTGCTTTGACAGAGGAGGAAGATGCTCTATAATCTGATGTTAGAGGAGGAAGATGCTCTATAATTGGATGTTAGAGGAGGAAAATGCTCTATAATCTGATGTTGGAGGAGGAATATGCTCTATAATCTGATGTTTGAGGAGGAAGATGCTCTATAATCTGATGTTAGAGGAGGAAGATGCTCTATAATCTGACGTTAGAGGAGGAAGATGCTGTGTAATCTGATGTTAGAGGAGGAAGATGCTCTATAATCTGGTGTTAGAGGGGGAAGATGCTCTATAATCTGGATGTTAGAGGATGAAGATGCTCTATAATCTGGTGTTAGAGGGGGAAGATGCTCTATAATTGGATGTTAAAGGAGGAAGATGCTTTATAATCTGGTGTTAGAGGAGGAAGATGCTCTATAATCTGATGTTTGAGGAGGAAGATGCTCTATAATCTGATGTTAGAGGAGGAAGATGCTCTATAATCTGATGTTAGAGGAGGAAGATGCTCTATAATCTGATGTTTGAGGAGGAAGATGCTCTATAATCTGATGTTTGAGGAGGAAGATGCTCTATAATCTGATGTTAGAGGAGGAAGATGCTCTATAATCTGATGTTTGAGGAGGAACATGCTCTATAATCTGATGTTTGAGGAGGAAGATGCTCTATAATCTGATGTTAGAGGAGGAAGATGCTCTATAATCTGATGTTAGAGGAGGAAGATGCTCTATAATTGGATGTTAGATGAGGAATATGCTCTATAATTGGATGTTAGAGGAGGAAGATGCTCTATAATTGGATGTTAGGGGAGGAAGATGCTCTATAATATGATGTTAGAGGAAGATGCTCTATAATATGATGTTAGAGGAAGATGCTCTATAATCGGATGTTAGAGGAGGAAGATGCTCTATAATTGGATGTTAGAGGAGGAAGATGCTCTATAATTGGATGTTAGAGGAGGAAGATGCTCTATAATATGATGTTAGAGGAAGATGCTCTATAATCGGATGTTAGAGGAGGACGGTGCTCTATAGTCTGGACGTTACAGGAGGAAGATGCTCTATAATCTGGATATTAGAGGAGGAAGATGCTCTATAATCTGATGTTAGAGGAGGGAGATGCTCTATAATCTGATGTTAGAGGAGGAAGATGCTCTATAATCTGATGTTAGAGGAGGGAGATGCTCTATAATCTGATGTTAGAGGAGGAAGATGCTCTATAATCTGATGTTAGAGGAGTAAGATGCTCTATAATCTGGATGTTAGAGGAGGAAGATGCTCTATAATCTGACGTTAGAGGAGGAAGATGCTCTATAATCTGGATGTTAGAGGAGGAAGATGCTCTATAATCTGACGTTAGAGGAGGAAGATTCTCTGAAATTTGTATTACCGGTACTTGATTTCGAACAACAGCTTTGGCTAATGCTAAAGCTAGCACTTGGCAGCGCTTTAATCTTTTTAACTTATAATAAAAGTAACTCAGTAAACAAGTAACTTTGCTGACTGAGGCTTCATTTACATGACATCGTAACAATGTCACAGTGTTGTTGTGTAAACATTACCACCAAAAATAACTAATAATATTGTAGCATATTACTTTGTAACATTTTTTTTTTAGATAAACAGTTTTGATTGACAAAATACCTCAATGTAGACAATGTCCTGAAATTGTACTTTACGATTTAAAAAAAAAAATGTTTGTCTGGATTTTCCAGAATAAAAAGGCTCAACGTGTCCCTGCTTGCTCATGTTCCAACGTTTTTCTACGGGTTCCTGGATTTAGAGTTTGGTTTGAGTCTGACGAGCCCCGCGATAAATTCACATCAGATTTCCTTCACTGTCACTTTAATGGTCCACATAAAAATGAAATAATGTTCCAAACATGTTCCCAGTCGATAAAATATGCATCAGTGCAAAATTGTGGAAAAAAAATTAGAGTGAAGAATGACGATCGGGCCTGAAATATGAAATAAATTTGGCCTTTACCTGTTATTCAAATGAAATAATGAGCGAAGTTTCAGAGGAGCCATCAGTCTTTAGTGGAAGTGTGAAACAGAGCTCAGGTCTGGTCTTTATAAATATGCCTCGTTTCATTACACGTTATGCAGTACGGCAAAGAGAAAGGACTGAATTCCTCTGACAGAAACAAAAACGACTCCTGAAGGACCGACAACTGAGAAGAATGAAAGTACCTGTTCAGATTTACAACATGAGCGCTTCAGGTTTAGATAATAATGCTAGTCACAGTATGTAAGCTACTTATTGCTCATACTGACGTCATATACGCGTGGATTTATTTAAATTGCATGGCTTTAATAGAAGCGAGAGCGACTTGCCTAACTTTAAATATATTCTGGTTTTCTTATATCACTGTGTGTGACGGTACCGATGAGCTCATATTTTGATGAATGTAATGCAGATGTGATGGTGAACACATTGATCTATATCAGGGGCCTGCAACCTGCGGCTCTGGAGCCACATATGGCTCTCCAGCTCCTCCGTAGCGGCTCCCTGAAGCTTTCAGAGTGTGTAATGGAAATAAATAGATTTTGTTATATTTAAATTTTGTTTGCCTTCTATTGAGATATTAAAAAAATGGTCAAATCTGCCGGATAAGAACAGATAAATGAGGTAAAACAGCAAAACTCTTGAAATGAAAAATGGAAGGGGAAAAAGGGTTGAAAGAAAAAACATACGGAAAACAGGGGGGAAATGGAGAAAAAGTTTTTATAAAGAAAAAGGGGAAAGGAGAAAAAGAACAAAATGAGAAAAAGGGTTTAAAAAATATAAAAATAAGGAAAAAAGGAAAAAAATGGGAAAAACATTTTTTTTAAATGAGGAAAAATATAGAAGTAAAGAAAAATGGGGAAAAGAGAAAAGGGGGAAAATAACAAAACGAGAAAATAGATATATTTTTTAAATGAAGAAAAATAAAGAAAAAAATGTACAAAAAAAAATCTAGATAAAAGAAAATCTGTTTATTCATGCTCTAAACATTGGGAAACATACAGCAGCTATAAACAGCTAAAAAAAACAAAAATGCTAAAACAGCCAAGATGTATAAAATGTCTAAAGTGGGGCAAAAAAACCTTTATAAACAGCCACAAGAGTTAAAAATGTAATAAACCATATTGCAAAACATCAGTAATTCATTATTTCTTATATATAGATCAATCTTTTTAGATATTTATTTCTTTATGCCAGATAACTAACATGTTTTTTTTCCTCCAGAAAAGTTGGATTTGATTGAACATGGTGAAAACGGCTCTTTTGGTCGTCAAGGTTGCAGACCCCTGATCTATATGTATGCAAACCTACATTTCTTTACTTTCTATTACTCTATTTGTCAAGCATAAGGCCCATGGGCATAAACCACAAGAGGCTCCAATCCGGTCGAACTGCCAAGGAAATGGTAAAAATTTAAAAGAAAATAAATGAATAAAATGAAATGAAGGAAATTCTTGAGGTCAGCAGAGAGAAGGCAGCACTGAGAGCCTGAGGTTTTAGCAAACAAACTCACCTTGGCCTTAAAGCCCTGCTGTCGGGGTCAGACATTAAAGACGTATAATGCAAAAGCTATAGAACTTTTTTGGGAGGGACAATTCACTGTATTTTGCACCAGAAGGTTTAATTAAAACTGGCTTTATATTGAGATTGTCGTCATTTTTACGAATAATTGATAGCGTTTTGCAATAACATAAACATTTTCATGCCGTATACGCTGCTCCTCAGCAAAGCAACACTATACGGGTTTATTTTAAAGGTTATCATGGTACTATCTTAGTGTTTGACACCCCTGATGTTAGCAACAGTTGAGAACAGTTGAGAGAATCAAATCCCATCAGAAAGGGTTCAAAACAATAGACGTATTTTCTGCATAGTGAGAACTGCAGTGACTTGCATGGTGTGAAGTGATTAATTCGTATAGAGAGTGTGAGCTGTGTGTAATCAGTGTGTGATGTACTGCTGGTCTGACCTGCTCCACCCCACACACACACTGCTGGACGCTCGGGTCAACGGGTCAAGAGC
Source organism: Blennius ocellaris (assembly GCF_963422515.1). Lineage (NCBI taxonomy): Eukaryota > Metazoa > Chordata > Actinopteri > Blenniiformes > Blenniidae > Blennius > Blennius ocellaris. Next base: position 34,878,657 of record NC_137650.1, on the reverse strand, counting down.
TGTGAAATAATCTTTGACCTCGGAGTCAACCAGGCGTTTACAGCCTCTGCCATATTGCTGTCTTCAGATCAGGTCTCGTGTTGCACACATTCATATGGACGGCAGTATTTTTCTCCCCCAGATAGACGATTCTCAGATAAACGACTAAAATCACATTAGGGAAGTAAATTTAAAAAAAGCAGCGGGTTAAGACAAAAAATAAAAAATAAATAAAGAGCCAGTCTGAAGTAAATTATTTGTAATATTTCAATGACCAAGGAGGAATACAAATGTATTTTTTACACAATAAAAGACCGTTTAAATTCTCAATAAAAAAGCTGTCTGCTGTCAAACTAAAAACAACAACTTATTACAATAAGTTAATGTGTGTGTATTTATCCTCACTGAAATATTACAAATAATTAACTTATTGTAATAAGTTGTCCGAATGTTTTCAGTCCGACAGCAGACCGCTTTTTAATTATTTCTTTTTTTTCTCTCTATATATATGTTTTTTTTACTTCCCCGACGTGATTTTAAACTAAGTCGTCTCTCTGGGAATCGTCTATCTGGGAATCGTCTCTCTGGGAATCGTCTCTCTGGGAATCGTCTCTCTGGGAATCGTCTCTCTGGGAATCGTCTCTCTGGGAATCGTCTATCTGGGAATCGTCTATCTGGGAATCGTCTATCAGGGAATCGTCTATCTGGGAATCGTCTCTCTGGGAATCGTCTCTCTGGGAATCGTCTCTCTGGGAATCGTCTCTCTGGGAATCGTCTCTCTGGGAATCGTCTCTCTGGGAATCGTCTCTCTGGGAATCGTCTATCTGGGAATCGTCTATCTGGGAATCGTCTATCTGGGAATCGTCTATCAGGGAATCGTCTATCTGGGAATCGTCTCTCTGGGAATCGTCTCTCTGGGAATCGTCTCTCTGGGAATCGTCTCTCTGGGAATCGTCTCTCTGGGAATCGTCTCTCTGGGAATCGTCTCTCTGGGAATCGTCTCTCTGGGAATCGTCTCTCTGGGAATCGTCTATCTGGGAATCGTCTATCTGGGAATCGTCTATCTGGGAATCGTCTCTCTGGGAATCGTCTCTCTGGGAATCGTCTATCTGGGAATCGTCTCTCTGGGAATCGTCTCTCTGGGAATCGTCTCTCTGGGAATCGTCTATCAGGGAATCGTCTATCAGGGAATCGTCTATCTGGGAATCGTCTCTCTGGGAATCGTCTCTCTGGGAATCGTCTCTCTGGGAATCGTCTATTTGGGAATCGTCTATCTGGGAATCGTCTCTCTGGGAATCGTCTCTCTGGGAATCGTCTATCTGGGAATCGTCTATCTGGGAATCGTCTCTCTGGGAATCGTCTATCTGGGATTCGTCTATCTGGGAATCGTCTCTCTGGGAATCGTCTATCTGGGAATCGTCTATCTGGGATGGAACACTTGTAGTGTTCAAAGTGGTGAAAGTGAGCGAGAGGGAGTCCACGGCTTTTCTTCGAGATAAATGGGATTATAAATTCCCAGGAATAATAAGGTCGTATGCTGCATAGCAATGCACCCGGTCTCTCTCTTCACTTCCTGAAAGTCACCCTCATCATGCAGTCAGAGGCAGTCCGACAGTGAGAACCATCCGTTTCAAGACCTCTAATCGTTCTCATCGCCCGATAACACCACGAATTTAAAACCAGGAAAAGCTGAGCAGTCAGGGATTTTTTTTTTCCCCCCCGCCTCTTAGTTCTGGTCTCTGTGTGAGTCTGTGATGCACAGATAGTCCCGACACGAGTGACGGCGTGTATAATCACGTCAGTCTTTCAGGCAGCAGATAAAGCCCAGCGACGCGGTCCCGCAGGACCCGAGGGTTCCCGTGTCGGCGAGCCGGCGCCCCCCCGCGGGGTTCGCCGACATTAGTCCTTTTGTTCCTCGAGAGCTAATGAGCCGCGGCCCGGGCGGCGTCTCCCTCCGACGGCCTGGAGTAGGAGAACACAAAACCTGCAGGACGCCACTTTTACTGGAGCAGACAATAAAGATTCCTCTGGTTTTAATATTTTATTGGCGCGGAGGAGTCCATAACGCCGAGGAAAAACAGCGGCGCAATTAGTCACAGCGGAGCCGGGATTCATGTTGTAATATTTACTCCACGTTTTAGGTTTGGCGCTAATATATCTGAAGGAGACGAGCTTTTATTGGCCCATAAAGACCACATGCAGATAACGCGCACTATGAAAAGGCCTGTAATAGACTCCAGAGGCTTTTATGCATATGCTCATGTTCATTTATTGTGGAGGCTTGTTAAGGCGCCGGCGCCGCCGTCACTCTTCAGAGGAGATTGACGGCTGGGTGGCGCTTCTCCGCGATCAGCCGCTATCAGAGTCCGGGGCGCCGCCATCGATCCTTTGGTCTTCAATCCCGGCTGTGATTTCCACGCGGCGGCTCTTTGTGCGCTGACAGCCCGGAAGGCCCGGCGAGGCCGGCGCTGTCAGGTCCGCCAGTCCCTCCTCCTCCTCCTCCTCCTCCTCCTCCTCCTCCCCGTCGAAAAATCGATGCCTCCGGGGGAAACGGCGCCGCCTCGGGAAGCCTTCGAGGCAACAGCTGCGCTCTTTTCATGTGCTTCGTCTAATCAGTTTTGCTCCTTCTGTTTCTCGGAGCTATTTAAAGTGCCCCGGCAACAATGCACTCCCGATCACCGCCGTAGTGATCTCACCTATCGCTCCAATCTGTTGGGGGGGAGATGAGCTTGGAGTCCTTCCACGGATTAGCTTTAATGACCCGTTGCCCCGTAAAACAACGTCAAAAATGACTGCCGCGCCAAATTGCCCGTCTATATCTAACCTAAAAGGACAAGATATTGGATTTTTACACTGAACTCTGGTTTTTTTGACGTGCATGGCGCATTGATTTCAGATAAAACCTACTTTCTTCATTCCCGGCAGAACCGGCGGCTCAAACTCGCTTCAGCCGAGGGGGGTCGGCCCCCGCCAAATCATATCGCATCAAATTTCCAGTTTCTCTATTTATTTTCATGCAGGGCAGTGCAAATGTTCACATTTCATCCTCTTTTTTTATTCAAAACTATGATCATAACTTGGAAAAAGTGCAATCTGGGTCTTTTTGGTACAATTTGCTCTCCAGCTGGGAAAAAAAAAGTTTCCGTGTCAGAATTTGATGCTCATGTAATTTAACTTTTACTAACTTCTACTGAAAAAAGAAAAAAAAAAAAAGGCGTTTCATATAATTTCGGGGCCAGATCGGACAATATTCAAACCATTAATTCATGCCAGAAAATCACAATATTGCTCCTAAATTATTAGATTTTTTTCATGTTGAACCTTTTTTGTTCAATACATTTCTGGATTTTCAAGTGTGTTTATACTGGCGGCTTCCTTCAGTATATCAGAACTATTCTATTCTATTCTGAACCTTACCAAGCTGGGGTGAGCAGTCCGCTGGTTAAACACGGAGACTCGATACTAACGTCAGCTCTTTGTATAATTTAATTCCTAAACCAAAGTACAATTAAAGTAACTGTGTTTCAGACCTCTAACCTCTCTATTGTGCAAACGCAGTTGTCAACCGTGAGTTTTAATTGCGTACAAACCTTAATGAGATATAAAAACAACAACTGTCAAGAAAACAGTGTGTAATTGTGCTGTGAGAATGGACTCTTCACTGCGGCTTTGCAGGTTCAGTTTATTTAAATGTTTGTGGTTACGTCTCCGTCACACTGACAGGAACTCCCGATGTCGGACGCTAAACAACAAACTCGTGAGGTTTCTGGCACTTGCTAATCAAGCGTGAGCTCTGACAGCTTCGGATCACCAGACTTTATCTATTTTTTTATTCAGGTTTTCATATTCATTTTGTGTTTAATAGCTCAGATTCCAACAAATAACAATAAAAAAACCTTTTCAGGATAGAAAATTCTACACTGACTTGCATTTGAGTTTGGAAAAACGACCAAAACCACATGAATGATGAAAGAATTCAAAAATTGTTTAAAAAAAAAAAAAAAAAAAAACCAACAACAACAATGCTAGAATGAGGAGAATAGTGAAGATAACAAAACAGCCAAATGCGATGGCTGGACCCTGAACGTCTCAGCATGTGTCCAACTTCTGATTTTCAGTCTCAAAGCATAACATTTAAACTGTGATCATAGTATTGCTGATGTAATGTCCTTTAAAAGGAACTGCAGAAAAGAGATAAATCAGGAGAGGAAAAAGAAAGTAATCCAGAGTGTGGGAGCGCTTCACATGAAATCCACAAAAAAGAGGCGTGACCTGCGAACTGAGACAAGCTTGAGACGGCCATTTATACCTGTGTCCTACTATTGCTCAGTGAGCATTGATTCATCTCAATGTTTTCCTTCTGATCCGACTTTTACTGAAATTCTACAACATAAAGTGTTGCAAAATGTACAATTCTTGTTTTCTTTCTCATCACGAAAAAAATATGTTTTTAATAACTTACGTGAGTAAACGAAGACGGAACCGAACTGTTTATGTGCAAAAATAACAATTGATTGAATTGATGTAAAAGTAATGTGAAGATTAATGGACGAGCAAACTAATCATGAGTCAGTCAGACACGTTTTTTGGACGTTGCAGGTTTAGTTTGGATTCTCACGTAAAATCCTGGACGGTAAATGAAGCTTAAGTTTGGACTCCCCCAGCCCCGCAGTGTTTCCTTGACCTCGATGCAGTGACTTCCTGAAGTCTCCGCCGGTTGCCTGGCAACTTCACCGCGATGACAGATCTCCAATAAGCCTCTGTTTCTATGGCGAGGGAGCCGAGGCGCCGACTGCTCCACAGCGAGCGCGTTTGGTTGGAAGTTTCCGCGGCGTCTGAGAGCGAGCCTCTGAAAACGCCTCGACGTTCACCCGCCGTGGCCAACAGACGCGGTCCCACCTTGAAACCAGGCGTCGCTGGATGCGCCTTGCAGTTGGGGAATTGTGCAGCGGAGGTTTCATGTCCATCCAAGTGGAAACCTAATATTGTTTGTTCATAATAGGCTGCGTTTGAACCGGTCGTCAAGGTCTTTAAAGGTTTCCTCTGCAGTGATTAGTCTCCGTGCTACAATTGCAATCCAACCTTTTTCTCTGTAACATCGTTCAAAGGTTGCAGCAGTACGACAAAGTATGAAGGCCACAGCTTTATTAAAATTTAAAAAAAAAACTCCAATTGGCTACTTTTTCTAAATAAAATATACGTTCTTTTGTGTCCACATAACAAGATACAAGGTTTGTGAAGTTCACGCAGAATATTGGCTGCGTGTTTTCAACATAGCTGACTGATATTTGATATTTGCTTTTATTTTATTTCTATTTTTCCCCAGCGCGGCAGTCGCTCCTCAAGCGTCTCAGCACCGCGTTGCAAGAGTCTCCTCTCCAGCGATCATCATGCTAATTGGGGGGGAGCAGCCTCCTAATCTCCATGAAGAACGAGCTGCTCCGTCACTCATTAAAGCAGACTTATAATTTGCCCCGTCTCATTATATTGACACGGCGCAGGAATTGTCCTGGTCACTGTGGGGGAAAATGTCATGGATCATGCTAATGATCAACACCAAGACTCATTCCCATGGAGCTCATAATTGCGTGCTCCTGCTGTGCAATTTGCCGAATGATTAATTCTATTTTTTTTTCTTCCTCCCTACATAGGATTGTTCTTTCTGATAAATGTTGTGTTGTGTTGATTGTTGGCTCACGTAGGTTTGTCAATCGTGACACGGACGAGGTTTCAACACTTCATACGAGTGCTTTTGGTTTTATTATATTTGTATATTTGACACCAATTTGTCGTCCCACTGAAACGCCTCACAGCAAACACAACTGTTTTATTGTCCCAATGGTTTTTTTTCTCATTATTTTAACCGATTCACCATTTCCATGACCACGTTGCTCGGCGACACTGAAGCGGCTTCCAAGGTGGAGCTTTTCGAAAATGCATTTTCACAAAGTTTCGCATTTACCAGGAAACGTTTTCAAATGTCAGAAAGTCTGAAAACATATTAGTTGGCAGGCCGGGCCACAAGTTGGCGCTGTTGGTTGTTTTAGTAATACAACCACACACACACACACACACACACACACACACACACATGTGCGCAGAGAACAATCCGCTATAAACATTAGCAATAGGAGGAGAACACGGACATTCTAGTGGACAGACCACCAAGTTGGACTGTTGTTATATGGACTGTCAAAATAAAACCACCGAGTTCCAGGAGACTATGGCCTGGGAGTCGTGACACGACAGAGGAAACCTTCTTGTTATTGTCCGTATCCTGAGCAACGGTTGACCATTGCCGTGGGAAACATACGCAGTCGCAGCGTTTTAGAAAGGTTGCGGCATCGGAGCATTTTCAAAAAGTTCCACCTTTGTAATCGTTTTCCAGAAGTTCTGTTTTCAGCGGCTCTGAGCAGGTTGTCGTGGAAACGGACACCAAAATCACAACGAGAGCTTCAGGTTTTCTCTTCAAAATGTTGTGTAAACAGAGTTCATTCTCTCTCTCTCTCTCTCTGTCTCTCTCTCTCTTTCTCTGTCTCTGTCTCTCTCTCTCTCTGTCTCTCTCTCTCTCTCTCTCTCTCTGTCTCTGTCTCTGTCTCTCTCTCTCTGTCTCTGTCTCTCTCTCTCTCTCTCTCTGTCTCTCTCTCTCTTTCTCTGTCTCTCTCTCTCTCTCTCTATCGCTGTCTCTCTCCCACTCTCTCTCTCTCCCACTCGCTCTCTCTCTCTCTCGCTTTTTCAGTCTGTTTCTCCCTCTCTCTCTCTCTCTCTCTATCTCAGTCTCTCTCTCTCTCTCTCTATCGCTGTCTCTCTCCCACTCTCTTTCTCTCTCTCTTTCTCTCTGTCTCAGTCTCTGTCTCTCTCCCACTCTCTCTCTCTCTCTCTCTCTCTCTCTCTCTCTCTCTCTCTCCCTCTCTTGGAACATAATACCATCTAAATGTCAGTCACTGTGAACTCAGGCATCATCACATCATCTGAAAAATCTGTATTTTAGCTCTGAAAACCCTTTTCAATAATTTCCAAAGCAACTTTATTCATAGAAGCTGTATTACATCATCATTTCGAGGATTTAGTACCTAATTCATCCCTAATATTTGCACTTTTCAGGTGTCCTTTGAAGCTATTAGTTTCTGCAGGGCAGTCGTGAATCGTTTTTGATGAATTTAAAATGTTGTATTTGAAGTAACGAGCACGCAGGGTTCAAACGTTGTTTTTCCAGACAGACATGCAAGGATCTGAAGCATTATTTTGAATTTGCTGCAGTGTCTGACCCCGATTCTGTGATTTCTTGAAAAGAGCCCGTTTAGCATTGCGCCGGTCGAAAAGGTGGGCGGAGTCACGTTTTGTACTTCTCTGTCCTGTGAATGAGGCCGTGCTGTCGGTACTTCAACATGACTCACGGCAGCTGTTGCACCCTAAAACAAACAAGCAAACAAACAAACAAACACGAGCCTGTTGTACTGGAAATGGGGAAGCTACCATAAATATTTCCAGACATTGAACAGGAGAGCGGCCATGTCGGCGGGGGCTCTGGCGTGGATGTGAGTCGGATCTCTGTCCACGACAACAGACCTTCTTTCATGTCGGCCATCTGCTCTGAGGATTGTTTTCCAGGAGGAGCAAGCAGAGCCAAGAGTTCTTTAAAAAAAAACAAAAAACTAGAAATCACGTTACAAATACACAATTCTCCATGGGCTCATTTGGTATTTTGTTGACAGCTTCTACATAAACGGACTTTCGACGTATTCAAACTGTTCAACATCGCATTGATATTAGCGTCTGCTCTAACTCCGCTTTAGCTGGGTTTATAAGTATTAAGTAGTACATAAGTACTTAAGTCTATAAGATGAAATAGATGTTACAGACTAGAAGCTTCCATTTCATCTCTCTGTTGTCAAATGTCCAAGTTGTTGAAAAAGGTTCACATTTAATTAGATAAACCGACATTTTATTAAAACCCGAGATTTTAAAACGTCATATTTTAGTAAAACTCTACAAAAATAAATGTCATGAAGAGGAAATTAAATCCAAGGCTATTATAAATATCGCTTGTGTGCGCAGTCATCAAAACCCTATATTTTATTTAAGGAGTACAAGAAATATAATTCTCTCAAAACGTGCCACTTGGTGAGGGAAGCAGTATATAATCACGTGTGAGAAAAGGCTGAGATCTTAACATACGTTCTTTTGATGTGTTTAGTGCGGTGCGCTGGTTAAGTAGTGTTAATCACTGTACGTCGGAGATGCAGTGTGCGTATGTCCCCCCCCCGAGGTGAAAGTAATGAAGCAGAGTGACAAGCAGAAAATTGCACCCTGCTCCTGAGCAACATGGCTGTACTCTGCATTTTACAACCGGGCGCAGCGCCGTAATGAGGTGCAGAAGGACTTGAGACAATCAGACCTCATAACCTCGGGGAAATTCAATACTGCGAGGCGGAGAAATCACTACTTTGTCTCTCGTGTGTCTTCTGGGGGGGTTTCACCCCGGTGCAGGGGTGTCCGAGCTCGGGGCCTGGGGGGGGGGGGGCGGCATCCCGCAGGGTTCAGCTCTTCCCTGTTGCAGCACCTGATTACAATGAGGGGCTCATTATTGGGCTTTTTCACCACCTTGGTGATGACGTCATCATTAGAGTCAGGTCGGCCGAAGCAGGGAGAGAACTAAAACACCACGGGAGTAAATGTGGTTGGTTGGTTTGGTTAAAGGCTGTCAGCAGTTCAATTTCTTTTCAAGAAAATATGGAAACCAAAATTACCAATTAGCCAATTGTTTGGTCGGTTGGTCATTCAGCCCGCCAGGCATTGGAAGTGAATAAACCTGGATCGGTGCTTCCCTGCTGTCTGGACAAAACTCTTGTTTACTCGGGGAGAAAATGCTTCTTTTCTCCCAAGAGAAAGGAACGGCCCAAGATTTGAGACGGAATCACAATGAGGCCAGAATATCAACTACTACATCTCCATGCAAACCAGTATGACAGTGATATTTGTTCAATATATTGCTCCGTGGTTGCAGTGACTTCACCGTTCAGCAGTGATGACGACACTGAGCCGTGGGGAGCTGTTAATACACCACAGGTGATCTGTGCAAATGAAGCTGGAACCGGAACATTTACATTTTTTTCTTGCTGTCACAAGCGGTTGGCAGGTCATTATTTACATCTTCAACAATTTCACAATAGTTATGTTATGTCGGGAGAACGTGAAGTTAATTGTCGGTAATTCCGCTCATTTGTCTATTGGAAAGCTGGAGTTTGACAATTAATTGTCACGTGTTTTGTTCGTCAGAAGTAGTAATTCTGTGGTTGATCTTTCGTTGGTTTTTGTTTTTTTGATAAATGACTCGGTGTTCCTCCACTTCAGCTCCGGCCGCTAGTTGCTTGTTGTCGCAGCAAAAAATCTTTCAAACTGAACCTACAGTTTTGAGTCAAAACACTGAAATAATGACTAAATTCTATGCTTTGAAATCACAACATCATTGAACTTGGGCAGATTCAGGCCACTGACCTTCCCTCGTACATGAAATGGCAGCAGGAGTGTTTTGTCTTTCTTCCGTTACTTTCTCCTCCTTGACCCCCGTCTGTTCTCTCCTGCAAGATCTCTGTTGTCTTGTTGTGAAACCAGGAGTTCCTGATCTCTGCCTCCTACCACCATGAAGTCCACCGCATGTTGATTAGTGTGCTGCCAGATATCAGCTTGCTTGTGTGTTGCTCTCTGGCCTGTCCCTTCCCTCAACAACACCAACAACTGCGAACGGAACACAAGTCACGTCCGGGTGTGGATGTGCGTGACGTTTCTTCCCAGTAGGAGGAATGTTCCCCGTCCATCCGCATGCACATGACAATTTATTATTATTATTTTTTTCCCCCCCTCTATATTTTCTATGAATGTAAAGTGCCAACACTATGTCATGAAAGGCGCTATACAAATAAACATTGAATTGAGTGTGAATATGTCATGTATAGTCAGAGTTTAGCTCATGTTTGCTTCCACGCTTTTTTTTTTTTTTTCTTCCCGGCGTAGCTGTTTGTTTCCCGTGGAGATATTCCATTATATTTGAATTGGTTTTGCAAACAAAGGTTTTTAAAATGTGCAGCATAACTCCAGCAATAGCAAACCACCAGTGTGTGACTGGTCATGTAATCATAGGATTGGCAGAGTACAGGCATGTATAGTATATATAATATATATATAGTATCCTATACTGTGTTTACCCTGTGATAGACTGTCAACCAGTTCAGGATTTATCCCTGCAAAAAGCTGCAAAAGGCTCCAGCTTCCTACGACAATGGTAGATGAATTGCTCCTGACCTGCAGGGTTTCGAGGCTATGAGGCTAATGTTGGCTACCACTGGTATAGTTCGGTAGATATTTACATTTTTCCACATTACAGCAACACATCTAGCATCCATAAAGACCCAATGAAGGCTCAAACAAACTGTAATTACTCAGTGCCTCTTGCATTAATTTGTTTCTGTCAGAGCTGTTCAATATTTGTTTGTCTGCAAAGCCTGGCTGATGACTGCAGCTCATAACTGTGGCTCTGCTTCAAACAAACTAGAAATGTGAGATGAATTGCTTCTTGTACATAAGCTGTTTTCCTCACAGACACCAGCTGTTTCACAACGCTTCATGCACAAGCTTCACATGGAATGCAGACCAGCTGAATCACCAGTGTGTCTGATTGCTCATTGATGGAAAGAGAAAACAGAAAAGCATCCTGTTCGGGAATGTAAAAGCTTATTCAGCCACCCATCTTCCAAATCAGGGAAGGCAGGCAACTGGATTCACTCCCAGCATCAGTCTAGACGGGTCACCAGTGGCCAACGCAGAGGCTCTGCTCATTATGGGACGTTTTTCAAGTGAAAATGTCACATTTTTGTTGGGGATCTCTGAAAACTTGAAAAAGACCTCTGGAGTGCAGTGTTTTGTTTTTAAATGACTTTTTCTGAAAGGCGGAGTATAAAGTGGCCTTGCATTGAAACTACAGCATCTTTAACGTTTCTGCTTGTACAGCAATAATCACCGAAATATTGTCATCTGCACGTGGAACTTTTTGGAACGAATAGAGGAAAATGATAGTTTCCAGCAGATTGTGCCAAAGAGACAATCACACATATTTGCGTTCACATGTAAAGGCAATTTAGGTCCCGTTTACAAGACCTATCGAGAGAGAATGCATCATTTTGGCATGTTCGTTTCAAAATCGGTTTGCACTTGGGCCACTACTGGGTGCCGTTTTTATGTAATTAAAAAACAAACAAACATGCAAATGCACACAGAGAACAATCCACTATAATATTTCAAGTCTTCCTTTGTTGTCACTTGTGTGTAAGAAATAAAATGTCTCCACCTGTGATGATGATGAAATAAATGTATTTCCTGGACTCTATTGGAAGAAGCTGTAGCGTTTTCGAAAAGTGTTGTTTTTAGTGACTCCGAGCACTGTTGTTGTCTACGTTTGCACAAACTGGAATGTTCTACCTACAGCTTTTAGAAAACGCTCCACCTTTGTTGGTTTTAAGAGACAGTATGAGACAGTATTTTTGGTTTACATATATATATATGTGTAGTTATGTATAGGTAAATGTCACATTGTGTATACAGTATGTGTATGTATGTCTGCATGTATGTGTGTGTGTATGTATGTATGGATGTGTTTATATATGTGTATATTTATGTGTTTGTGTATACATGTGTACATAGCTTCTTTCCTTTTTTGTATATTTTTATGTTCTTATTTCTTGGCGTTTTTTTGTTTTTGACCTGTTCCTGTGTTCCTTGAACGTCGCGAGGATGATCAGGTTCTGCCTTTGTACTTCTCTCCTGTTAATTAATTTATTTCATTTGTTGGAAAGAGATAGTAGAGTAAGTTTTAGGAAGAACCATTTCATCCTTATTGTCTTTGTTTTCACATATGTTACTTTTGGTCTTCTTATATGTCTGTACCTCTGTATGTTCCTGTGTGTGGGACAACAGCCTTGTGCTAAATCCGGCTCCTTTACAGCTACTTTATTGCATTAATATGCACCGTTTGTAAAAAAAAAAAAAAGAAGAAGAGTAAACAAACACCCAAAATGCAACATCTGCTTTCCATCTGAAAACACGTCCATGTAAGCGAGGCGTTAAACATCGAAGGACTGTAGAAGGAAACTAGAATATCCGGCAGCGTCTCACACGCACAGGAAGTTTGTGAACGCCACACAGAGGAGACGGCACAGATTTGAACCCACAACATGCCCACTGTGAGGTGAAAGTGATTCCCGGCACACCCGGCACGCCATTTACGACAACGGTACTCGTATTGCTCATAATTCAAGCGCGGACTCTGATGGGAGAGCGTTCGCGTCGAGGCTCACACTGAGAAGTTACCGTCAGCAGCAGGGGGCGGCTCTCTCTCACTGCGCCCACGCAGCCCAGGCAGCCGATCACCATGATGATGGTCCCCACCGCGATGAGCAGGTTGGCCGCCGACAGGGACGGAAGGGACGATGACAGGGTGGCAAAGTTCCCCTGGGTCACCGAGAGCCACACGCCCACCCCCAGGATGCCACATCCTCCCAGCTGCAGAGAAACACAAAGAGGCTGTCAGTGCACACACGCCGGCGCTGTCACGCCCAAACAACGAAACACCGCCACGCGTGACGCCGCCCAAAACATTTGTCGTGACTGTATGTTTTGTTTTCCTTTAATCTGCACACCAGTGTGGGCAAAGCAGATGATAGTGGGAGGAAGAAGAAGAAGAAAAAAAGAAGAGTTTTCTCAAAAAAAAAAAACAGCTACGAGAGTTCGGGGAGAAGATCAAAATAAGTAGCAGAGTAAAGAAACCGGGGCCGCGAAACTTCACAGTTTAAAGGATGTACTTTGCGTTTGAGGAGGAAAAAAAATGAATATCTTCCTTTTTTTTTTTTTTTTTTTTGCAAAATGTTACAGAAGACTGACACCGCTTACATCTGCCTGGAAAATGTGAGGCTACAGTCAGGAGCAGCTTAACTGCAGCATAAAGGCTGAAAACAGCTACCAGGCTGTGCACCACCAACAGTAATCCGTCTGCCAGCACCTTTGAAGCTCGCCAATTAACATATCTCGCCCTGTTTTCTTAACCTGCGCCGAAAAAAACCAAAATGAACTCTTTGGGAAGCTCGCCCTGTGTGAAGCACTAACAGCTCTCAAAGACACAGCTGATGATGGGAAGTGATCGTTTTAGAGGAACTCTTGCTCTTGATCTGCGTGATCCGTCAGACTGAACCACGTCGGCTTCTCACCGCTTCACTCTTGACCCCCCTTTTATTCTACACTTTGCCGCCCCTCCATTATAGTTTAATTTCCTGTATTTCATCGTACTGTATACTTTGCTCCCCTTAGAACTTATTATACTTTATTGTAGTCTGTGATTTTTATCTTATTTTTATTTTAGTCCTGTTTTATTTTATTTTTTTACTTATTATTACTTTCTACTGTAAATATTTTTGGCCCTTAGAGTTCTTGATAGTCATTGTATATAAGATCCCTCTATTCTTATCTAGCTGTTTGCACATTTCTTGTCTTTCCTACTCATGAGTTTCCTTAAGAGCAGAATGTAACAAGTACATTTCTCCTTTGTGAGATCAATAAAGGCTTGTCTTGTCTTGTCTTGTCTTGTCTTGTCTTGTCTCAAACACACTGACATCGACGCCTGCGGCCATTCAGAGTCGCCAGCCAACCAGAAAGACACGCTTTTACATCGTGATGCAAAACCGATGCACAGAACAGCCTAATAGTTTGCAAGAGCACAACAGTCCCTAACAAACACCAAGAGATTCAACTACAACATAAAAAGGTTTGATAGTAAAATGTGAACAGATTTTATTGACAGCTTAAATCAAACAAAGCATCGGATGACAGATTGTCAAAGGAGAACTAGAGGTTGAGCACAAGTTGAATTTAAAAGTTCTGCTTCCTGTTTGGTCTGGAGGCGACTCATTTGTTCGTGTTCGGCAATGTCTTCATGAAACGACACTTTAACTTCTTTCTAAAAGACCAAAAAGGTTCAAACTTGTATAGCTGATGCTCGTTTACACGACGATGTTTTTAAGTGAAAAGGCGAAAGCTTTCCATTCGGGGGTCCGTCACTTGACGACGCTGGTCGCAGCCACTGAAAATAGCAACTTTTTGGAAACGCTCCGACGCCGTCTCTGTGTGAAGAGGAGAAAACGCAAACTTCTCTGCAAGCCTGTTACTGCGCATGCGCACAACAGTAAATAGTTCTTCTGCACAAGCGCGAGTACAAATGTGTCTGCTGTGATTTTCACTCACTGTTACACTGTTGTTTTGTTTTTGTGGTTTTGTTGTTTTATTATTTTATTATTACCTTCAACTGTGAAGCACATTGGTCAACCTTGGCTGTTGCGTTAAATGTGCTATATAAATAAAGTTGGATTGGATGTGTTTGAGGCAGAAAAACCAGCATCTGTTCATAATGGACATTTTCAAAACAAAAGCAGACTTATGAGCTCACTCAGTGTGACCTCCCTCCATCCCTCCATCCATCCCTCCATCCCTCCATCCATCATGGCCACACTCCTCCTCCTCCTCACGAGCAGACGGGAGCGTCTGATCTCTATCTGAGTAATGGCCGCCGTCCCCTGGCAGTCAGTGGACCCCAGCAGGCGTTGCCTGTCGACCCACACGTCTGCGCTCGATCAGCAGCCGGAGAAATGTAATGGGCTGCACATTCTCTCCTGACCCTGTGGCTCGACGAGTCCTAAGTAGAATAAGATGAGAGTGCAGATATTCAGTGGTGGGGATGGCAGTCATTACGCTTCCTCCTCCTGGATACAGATTTGACGCCGTGGCCACAGTGGAATGAGCCTCGAGCTGCAGAACGATGTGCCTCCATCACTGGTGACATCTTAGAGGGCGAGGATTGTGACCTGCTTGTGGAGTTTCGCTCTACCCAGACCAAACTTAGAAGTTGCTGTGAAGAATTTTTAACACATTTTATTGTAGCACTTAGAACTTATTATACTTTATTATAGTTTGTGATTTTTATCTTATTTTTAGTCCTATTTGATAGTCATTGTATATAAGATTGCACATGTTTGCACATTTCTTGTCTTTCCTTTCCTCATGAGTCTTTAAGAGCTGAATGTTCCGAGTAAATTTCTCCACTGTGAGATCAATAAAAGGCGTGTCGTGTCGTGTCGTGTCGTGTCGTGTCGTGTCGTGTCGTGTCGTGTCGTGTCGTGTCGTGTCGTGTCGTGTCGTGTCGTGTCTTGTCTTGTCTTGTCTTGTCTTGTCTTGTCTTGTCTTGTCTTGTCTTGTCTTGTCTTGTCTTGTCTTGTCTTGTCGTGTCGTGTCGTGTCGTGTCGTGTCGTGTCGTGTCGTGTCGTGTCGTGTCGTGTCGTGTCGTGTCGTGTCGTGTCGTGTCTATGCACACAGAAAATACAAACAAAAATACTCCCCCCCCCCCCACCAGACAGCAAGTTATCTATTTAAACAAATCCAAAATATAGTCCAATTCACCAGAACAGTAATAAAGCACAACCAGTCATCAAAAGTCTGTTAAACTCCAGTTTGAGAGTCGCAGGGGGAGATTTTATTCCGTTGGGACAACTGTGTGCCCCTCACCAGCAGATTTCTCAGATCTGCAGGTATATAGTTTAGGAAAGGTGTTCAAACTGTTTCAAATAATTGGTCTTCACCCTTTGCCGCTGCTTGTAGCCTTTCGTGGATTGATACGTTTTGAATTTATGGACCATCAGAGTAAAACAGGAAATATATAGGAATTTGGAAAAAAGAAACGATGAAAGAAAAAGGACATATGGGAGACGGATCAAAATGTGAGGTACAAGACAACTCTCTTATTATTAAGTGGGAAAATAAAAGTTGTGGGGCTCTCGCTGAAGAAACGCTCCTCACTGAAGTAAGCGCAGCTTCTCTTTACAATGCCGAGTCAATCTGCACCTCCTTCTCAAATGTCTTTAAAAACGCATGCGATCATAAGCACTTTTGGATTTGAGCAAATCAAGTTGCACATTGTGTGCAAGAGGCTCCGATCTGGCGCCAAACCACCGGGCAGAAGATAAGAAACTTCACGGGAAATATTGAATTAAAGAAAAAAAACATTTCTTCAGTTTGGTGAAGCAGCCATGAAAGATTCCGGTTGCCATCAAACTGCGGTCATGTGGAGTTTGTTAATGCAACAGTGAGAGGAGAAGTGTTTATTTGAGACATTTCACTGTGTTTTGCACAAGAAAGATTAATTAAAATTGTCTTTGTGTTGACATTGGAGTCATTCTCTGTAGTAATTATTTGCTTTTGTGAAAATAGAGACAGTTTCGACTTTACATTTAAAGGTTATTTATGGCGCTATTTTTCCGGTCCGGCCCGCTGAAGATGAAATTGAGCTTCATGTGGCCTCTGAACTAAGATGTGTTTAACACCCCTGCATTAATAGATCAGCTTTCACATGCGATTGAGCCAATTTCCACAAGCACAAAGCTTTAATAGATCGGGGCTAATGGGCTGGATCTGTGAAATCAGACAATAATCAAACTGTTTAAATAAATTCGACGAAGCAGAACTGGCAGAATATTCACACCTCATTACTGGTGTGAGTGAACGCCGACGTGTGCGTAACGTACGTGTGGTTCTTTTCCCCCGGTGCAGGTTGTGTAAGGCAAGACCTTACCACCCCACCTTCCTCTCACGGGCTCGGATTCTTTCTGCCCATTTCAAAAGTAAGAAAGGGCAAATTTAGTCTCTATTAAAAGGACTAAATTGTGACACTACCGTCATTATTGACCATCGAGTTCGTGATCATGTGTGACCAATCGCAGTCACTTGGGTTCGGTGTTTGAAGAACTGAGCTGCTTGCGGATGAATACATGTGAGCGGTATGGAGGCCAATGTCAGCGTACAGCCTTCATGCTTTGATGTTCGCTTGTTGTTGTTGTTGGTTGTTTTTTTGCTTAAGATCCAGAAAATGTTTGCCTTCAGAGGCACATAATGATGCTGGGTAAACTAAAGGTTTTCAGATGTACCTATTATGAAGCACCCATCATTTACACACACACTCTGCGGCCATCTGCCAGAACTCCCAAAGGCAATAAGATTTACACGCCTAAATACGTGATTATTGTCCCCCCCCCCCCCCCCCCCCCCCCCCTCCCCTTTTTCTATTTCCAGCTATAGCTGGAGATCTTATTTAATGAGCTCTTGGGCTAAAAGTAGGGCAAAGCGAAAGTAAAACACACACACACACACACACACACACACACACACACCCCGGTGCGGCTCCATTCACTCAGGCAGGTTTCCCATGACTGTCTGCCGCGCCGGGAGATTTTGGCAGCTTACAAATGAATCACTGTCACTGTCGCTTCCAACAAACCTGATTACGTCCCAGAGTGTGTCTTCTAATGAAGATCGGTCACAGCTGCAAGGATGAGAAGGGGAAATCTAACAATAGATTTTAAGGTCAGTTTTCAAAAAGACAAAAAAAACAACAAAAAAAAAACCCGGAGGTGACAGTGTGAATGCAGTGGGTGTCGCTCATCGGACATCATCGCAGGTTTCCTTGATTGTATCGTCACAGCTGACACGTTCGCCAGCTTCCCAAAATGGTAATTCATTCAGCCGTGACAGAGTCGTAATGGAAATTGCAAGATCTTCCGCAAACACCAGACACTTGACAGGTATAATGATTTCTGTTCTCTTAGAGGTGGAATCAAATCAAACGCAACTGCGATGAGCCGGATACTTTACTTCGTAGAAAAAAAAAAAGTAGAATTAACCGTCGGGAGCCGGAGTTTATTTCCGCAAGACGCTGACGTGCAAGTGTTTCCTCACATCTGAAAGGCGCTTGATGCCTTTGATGCTCATTATAGATCAGCAAGTGTTGCTCTAAGTGACGGGATAATCAAACCACTGTAATAGTGGTATTTTTTAATACATACCATTTTATAATCATTTGGGTTTTCTTTTGTTTCAAGTCAGTCATTTTACTCATAGTCAAGGGAAATGTATTTCTATAGCACCATTCTGACACAAGGAAATTAAAGAAATTAAAACTAAAAATCCATAATGTATTCCATAACCTTAATCTGAAGCGATTAAGATTATGGAATACATTATAACAAAGGGATTAAAATGGCATTTAAAGGAGAATAAATAAAATAAAAAATGTATAAAGATAAATTTACAATCAGTAAAATCTATTGTTTATTCAAAAACCTGAGGAAAAAAATAATGTTTTAAGTCCTGATTTAAAAGAAGTGAGTGTCAGCAGTGTCCAGGAAGTTTGTTCCACAGGTGAGGGACGGAGCAAGGAGCTAATAACTCAAGCACAATTTATATTGTATAACTTCATTGAGTACTTTATGATCAGCATTTATTTTAGCCACTGAATTTATTCTGTTAACGGAGATAATTCAAAGTCAAGTCAAAGTCGAAGTGAGCTTTATTGTCAGTTCTTGTCTAAATACAAGACACGCAGTGGAATTTTAATTTTTACCTCGCGTGCCCTCCTACGGTATCGACATGCATCGCTCACAACAAAAAATAGGCAATGTTGACCAAAAAAATCACTCAAAATAGAATAAAAAATAAGAAAATTGTGAATATAGGCAAGAGAAAGTTTTTGGAGAAAGTTAAAAAAGTGAAATGTGTAATATACAAAACATCTTGTATCTAAGATCAAAACTCTAAACCAGGGGCGTCAAAGTCATTTCAGTTGAGGGGCCACATCAATCTGATCTGACCTCTGGGGGGCCGACAAGTCAAACATCACATATTAAACTGCAGATATGGACAAATGCAAAGTCTTTCCTTCTTTTGATTCTTTTGTAACTGCAAGGATTTGCCAGTCTATTCTGAAATATACATATTAAAGGATATCAGATATTATTATATTTGCAAAAAACAAACCCCTCAGTCACCTGTATCTGGATATCAGCTTTTTATTCAGGATTAAAACAATTTGTCATCATCTGGAAATTATTTTGAGTTTACGTGTCTAAAGTGTCACTTCACATAAGTTGGACTCGTTGTTTTATTGTGAAAGGTGTTGCGTCATGTGACCTCCACACATTGCATTAATTAATTCTGACCAAGGGCGGTTTTGAATGTCATTTCTGACAATCTAGTGTTTTTAGATCAGCCTCTGTCAGTTTTCATATTTATACTTTAAAAAAAAAAAAGAAAATCACATGGCGGCCGGATTAGATCCTCTGGCGGGCCGCTTCTGGCCCCCGGGCCTCATGTTGGACACCCCTGCTCTAATAGATCTAAATCTGATTGCAACAATGCCTTCCTGTGTGAGGTTTGCATCTTCTCTGTCTGCATCAACTGAAACTTGGACTCCATTCACAGTCAAGAACCGCGTTTTAGATGAATTGGGTCATTTAGTTTGGCGCCTCGACATTGTGTGTATCTGTGATGGAGCGTTGTGCTTTCAGCCTTTTGACCACGGTCAGCGGGCGAAGCTCCAACGCTCCACATCCTCAGCAGATTGGCGGTTAAGCGAGGCTTATGTGGACTTTGATGACGAGTCACTCTTTTCAAATCAGCTTTGCTGAAACCGGGACACATCCAGAGACCCTGCTGTGGGCCCCCGTTCATACCACAACTTTTTCAAGGGAAAACCCAAAACCTACGTAAGCATTTTGGGCTCCGTTTCCATGACGACAACTTAATGGCCTGGCGTGCTAATTCCACTGTGAATGCAAACCTTTTCAAATACGAAAATGCACAAATTATGTTTTGAAAGGCGTGAAAAAAATAACAATTGTCGTTGCACGCAAAAGTTAATTCTCACATTAAATATATTTTTTAATTATGTATCCGAAATGAAAAGCTTGTGTCCCCTGAACAACTATTTGGAGTCATTATCTTGTCATAATAAATTAAATAAGATTTATCCAAGTTGTGACAAGCTGGTTGATGAAGTGATGCTATTTGTATTTTTGCATTTTTTTTTTAATCATTCCTTCAGTGGGTGTTGAACCTGAGTAGGAAGGTGTAAAAAGATTCTTATATATTCTTGTTCTTCTGTTTATTTTGACGTGTAACATCCCAACAGTCTTTATTTGACTACTAAACGTTTGTTGCAGAGTTTTCCCGTGTTTTTAGAGGCTTAAATTCTCACGTTCGAGCATCTAAAATCTCTGTCTGATGTTAATTTTCACCCAAATGAAGTTAATTTACTAATCACATTATGGGAGTATCACATCGAAAAAAACAAATATGGAAATTACTTCTGGAAGTTTTAATCAACGCAGTTTGGTGAAGCGCGGCCTCGTTTGCGTTATTTTCCCTGAAACGTCTTGCATGCAGCTTTATTTTCACTCTGATCTCACACACACACGCACACACACACACACACACACACACATATAGCAGCCGCAGAATTCTTTACAGTCACACAGATTTTGAATGTTTTAAATTGATGCAGCCATCTGGACTGCCTCCCTCCGCCGCGGCAGGTTTTTCCTTATTTGGCTGCTGCTTTGGTTTCGGGACAGAGAGAGCTCTGTGAGTGAACGCAGCGGTTTTCTGCAGTATATACGCACACCTATTAACCAAAATTACTTCATCATGTGTGCAAAATAACGGCTGCTGCAGTGAAATGAAAAGTTCACGATAATATAGTTTTGTTTTTTTAATGATACGACGATGAAAATGTAATTTCCCCTATAAAATATACATGTGCAGTGGAAGACTCGCGGGTTGGTAATGTATAATACAGGTGGAGTTTTAATGACCGTACTCTGTACATGAATATCTACACTCTGATCATATTGGACTTGCTGCTGGAGTCATGGCGTGGGTCAAGAGAACACACAAATAGAACTTCAGAACCAGGATTTAGGTCGTAATCTGAATTTCTACATACAGTACATACATATATATATATATATATATGCATATATCGAATGGGGAACTCTCACAAGCGAGGATTAATGAAACGAGCGATACACCAAAGAACACGAGTTGGAATTCTCATGCCTCATGTTTTATTTCTTTTGTGATACTTTGATGTGCGAGCCGTGTGTGTACTTTGTCCCAGGAGAGTGAATCCTTGTCTTAAAAACCTTTCCCATGGTCATACCCTGCAAAGACGGTCCAAAAGTTGTTGGCTTTTTATGCTTTTTTTTTTATACTTTAAAGCAAAAACCAGTGAATTATCGATTCATTGAGGATGGACATTGGCCAGCCTCTAAAAAGCAGAATACAATTTTAACTCGTACAAGTTGGGAGAGGGCAAGAGGGAATATGCCGACCCTTTAATCAACATATGCTACAGGGTGAAATAACATTTATCTCCCTTCCAAAGTCAATAAAGCTACTTCACCAGCAGGACGGACACTGAAAAGCCAATATATCTATTTTAAAATGTGGGTGAAGTAGTGCTGCCGACTCTCAAACTCTAAACTCCCACAAATCCTTGCTCACACCAAGTCATACATTTTGGTGGAATTGAGATTTAGTGAGGGTTAAATCAATCCGTACTGACATTTGTAGGCAGCAGCGGTTGGAAGATTCTAAATCTGAAAATTGAGAGCTGCTGTAAATTATATTTTCATTCTTATTCAAACATGAACTGATCAAGCTTTGTTCTTGAATGAGCCGTATATATTATTTTCATTCCGTAGCGTTTTGTGGAGGTCTGTTTCCACGACGACGGTGCTTGGAGCTACTGAAAATGCAATTAAAAACAAAACAAAAAACTCCCAAGGGTGTAACTTTTTGAAACAACCAACAGCACCCACTGGTGGCCCAACATGCTAACTCCATCGTCTTCCAGCATTTCTGCTGTTCCTGTGCAAACGGAGGAGGTTTTCAAAACGTAAACATGAAACCTTTATGAAACAAAAGCACAGAAATGACGCAACGCTGACAATCTACACAGGTTGAGATTCTTCAAGACTTGTGTTCAAACGGAGGCTCATGCATAATCAATTGTTCTCAGCGAGGCTTCGAGGTTCAGAGATGGTGACTCAGAACGAGACATTTGCAGGTTTGACTCCCACAGCGGACATGTCACCACCATGGGACCTTGTGCCTTGCTCCCAGGCTGCCATACTGTGGCAGCCCCACTAATCCCATCATGTAGAGTTCAGGTTAACCAGAGTGATTCATATGCAGAGCAGTAATTTCCCCCGAGGGAACCGATGGCGTACACTTTCTCCCCTCCATTAGGACCTCTACGAGAACATTCAAATGGAAATCAGTATAATTTCAGTGTTCATTTCCTCGAGTGGAGCAACTGGGCTGAGCGCTGAGCTCCACAAGCAGAAAGTGGACGACGTTATCAAGCATCTCTGAGTGTGATAGAAAAAAAAAAAAAAAACCCAACTAAATGCAATATTGGAGATGATCTGTCAGAAAGTCAAAGCTGGAAGAAAATAGGGGGGAAAAAAGAGAAATGACTCAGAGTTCAGATAGGTACAACCACCGAAAATGTCTTATTATAAAGTCTGCAAACAAACGCAGTGGGAAGCCAGCAAACAAATCTCAAAACGACAACGGCAGCAACTCATGTAAAAGCAGAGCCGCGTTGCACATCCCATTTCAAATGTTTTATTAAAAAAACCAAAAACAACTCAAACTTTGTAATCATTTTATGCATTGTACAATAATCTTTTAGCACACGATTGCATCCATATGCATCGATTGCATCCCACCAAGCAAGGTGCTTATATAGGATATTTGCACCTTTTTGTTTTTTTAACATTTCATTGTATTTTTGCGCCATAATGCATCATAATCGACTTTATGTTGGGATTGTAATCTAAACATAAAAACACACTGCAGTAATGCTGTATGTGGCTGCCTGTGGTGCTGAAAGCACTCTAGTGCACTGTTCAGGGTTCTGTAGCCTTTCTGTGGAACTGTCCATGGTGCTGAAACTCCTCCAGGCACGGCCTTTGTTTCTCAAAACACTATGTGAGCTTTCCATGGTGCTGAAATCACTCAACGGTCCCTCTCAGCGCTGTGCAGTAGAAGTAGAGTGCACAGACACATATTTACCTGTCAACACACCCTAATGAGCGGCAACCTGCCTCACGTGGACAACGGACAGGTTTTCTGGTCCGTTTCAAGCTGAGCGGACAATAAAACGGCCAAAATACTTGGATCAGACCTGGTTATTCAAATCATCAGACGTCCTGGTGGTGTTAGGAGATTAGTTATGAGATGTGAAAAATCCCCTCAGCACGGCGCTGCACTGCGAAGCTGTTGAAAAACAAGGCAAGATCGTCCATATTGAGTACTGTAACTGGGCTAAAAGGAGAGTTTCTGTTATTTTGCATGTCCATCATGTCATCCTTGGTGCGTCAAGCTTCCACACTCGTCTCCATATAGTTCCATACCTACACACATTCAGAAGATCAGGCCTCCGCTTTGCAGATGGATCAGTACGTTCAAGTGTAAACACATCAATATCACCTGTTTTACAGCTCTACAACCAATTTGCTCGGTGTTTGTTGACAGATAAGACACCGTTTTTTCTCTTTTAAAATCTAATCACTGGCAGATGGATTAAGCAGATGGACAAATCACGCGGCGCTCTCATCCGTGTAAACTCACATCAATCAAGACAAGACGCAGCGAGAAAGTGGCTCTGAAAGATAAGGTGTTGCTGCCGCTTTGTCGTGGTCAGCGGAGACGACCCCGTTCGATTCCAGCTCTTTCTGTACGGAGCCTCTATGTTCTCCCAGTGTGTGTGAATTGGCCCCGGGGTACTCTGACTTCTTCCTCCAACCCAAAGTCAGGTGAATTTGTGACCCTGCAGCTGTACGTGTCGGAATGTCACTGATGCCAATTTGTCTTTTTAGGGATTAGCGCCAGCCCCCATGTGACTCTAACTTCCTGGTGGTTATTAGAAGGTCGATGGATGGACAGACTTTATCTCTGAAACACATTTGACCACTTCAGTAGAATCAATGTCATTTGCATGATCGGTCATATTGAGTCATTGACTCTCTCCTGTCCCGTAAGGCTCAGGGTTGGCAGCAGCTTCACAGAGCAACATCGGGGTTTGAAGATCTAACCTTGAGACCGGAGGAAGCCTGATGTACCACAGAGCTACGGACTTGCTAAGTTTCTGTACTTTCTAAGTACAGAAGTGAAACTGAAAGCCTACGAATGCCTCGTGGCTCCAGCTTTACCGTAGTACAGTAAAGGACTGTCTTTGAATATTGGCACGTTTCTGCCTTTTCGCGTCACATCAGGTAATAAATGTTCAACTCATTATGTAATTACGCCATATTCTGTAATATTCTGCTGCGTGTTGTAATAGAAACCTTTGTGGCGGGGTTCTAGTGTCGTCCAAAATAATAACCACCACAATCTATATGGCAAGTCGACTTTGGATTTGTTTCCCCAAAGACGGTGACGGTGCTCAGTATTTACAGTGAGACAAAATATATATTTACAGCCATAAAGAGAGAGAGAGAGAAAACCTCAGCTCTCCTTTCAGCTGATTGGTTTGAGCAATTTCCTTTACCAAGCCTGTTATTTCCACTACAACCTCCAGGGACAGACTCCTCTCAGTCTTCTTCTTCTGTTGTTTTATGGCGGTTGAGTGAATCATCACCACCTTCTGAGTGGGAGGCTTTTCGTCTAAATCCTATTTACTAACTGTTTTTTTTGTTGTTGTTTTTTTAATCTGAAGAAAGATGTCCTTGAATATGACGTGTTCGGAGTTCCTCCTCAGTATTTCCGTTATGTTCAGTGTTATTTTCTGTCTCTGGAGTGCTTCTTTGAGTATTTGTCTGTAGCCATGGTAGCGTGGACGTTGTGTGAATATGTGTTAAGTAGATTCCTGTACTCCGCAGTGTTTGCAGGGGCCTGTTGGGTGTTTTTGCATGAGGTGTCGTGGATTCCTCCTGCCCTGCTCTTAAATGGTAAACCCCTCCTGTGGGTGTGGTTCAACGTAAACAAACCAATCAGTCAAAAATGTAAATAAATATCCGTCTCCTCTTTAAAAAAAAGGACACTCCATTTTTCCACGCGAATAAACGAAAGCAGCCTCCACGGCGAAACAGAAAATAATCCCAGTCAGAAACGAAAGATAAATAATTAATCAAAATCACCCGTGATCACGTGATCTGTACCCCGCGCCCACGTGCTCATAATCAGGGAGTTAACTCCGCCCACCTTGGCTGTCCACTGCCCCGAAGCGTCATGTCACGGTAAGAGTTCCGTGCGTGTGTGTGTGTGTGTGTGTGTGTGTGTGTGTGTGTGTGTGTGTGTGTGTGTGTGTGTTGTGTGTGTGTGTGTGTGTGTGTGTGTGTGCGCGCGCGCAGTAGAAGCGCAGCCGTCAGGTGTGACGATGCGAACAGTTGGGTAAAGAGGCAGATGAAACTAATTGCATCACGTGACGTGAAATACGGAGTGGAATGAGGAAACGTGCGTGTGACGTGTATGTTTGTGTGCAGCCTGCGCGACGCAGGGGTGCCCGTGTGCGCG